>NW_004797833.1:138625-150538 GCF_000002075.1 Aplysia californica
GTCATATTGTTGTGTATGCTTTGAGATGTTAACATGTCACTAATAATTCCCATTCCAGGTGAAGAGACAAAGGAAGGCAAGAGGAATACAAAGTAACACAAACTCAATATTCTTTCTTTACTTTCTTTATTGCCCAACCAAATACTAAACCCTATCTTTTACATATCCCACTCAAAAGTCCCTTCTTTATTGCGTAGGCTGGGGTGGTCGCTCGTTACGGAAGTCCTTCCCTGAATTGTACCATAATTTAATGTTTTAAGGTTTGATATCTTAGCTCACCGCGAATCAAACGTATAGATCTAGATCTAGATGTAGGTCAAATAAGGGGGGAGGGAACTACCGAAAAAGCACCCAAAGGTCGACGTAGTAGGCCAATGACTTTCAGTTGATGTTAATGTACCGATCATCCCTTTCAAAGAAAGGGGGCCCAGCTAGTACTATCTATCTGTGGTGGCCGAATTTTGCTATTCAAAAGGCTTTTTAATGGCAGCATCGATAGACATGCGGTTTTCGCAAAAAGATTCTTTAAAATATTCTCCAGATCATGTAATTTTAGAAAACCCGGAAGTGATATTTCGCGAGACGCATTTTGTTTTGAGAGTATAGATCTAGACTTTCTAATTTTTGCATCTCTCAAGATGTATTGCCCCATTCCAGTAGAGTGCAATATAGAAGGCCATTGACTTTTTTATTTAATATTAATAAAGCACCGATCATTCCTTTTATCGAAAGGGGGCCCAGCTAGTCTACTGTATTTGTGGTGGCAGAATTTTGCTATTCAAAAGGCTTTTTAATGGCTGCATCGATCCACATGCGGTTTTCGCCCAAAGATTCTTTAAAATATTCTCCAGATCATGACGCCCTTCATTTTTTCAGTTTTGAGACAGTTTTGCTGCAAAAGCTTAGTTTCCTTATTTGCCGTCCGCTTTTGTAGGCCTACGCTTCTGTCTCTGTAATTTTCAAAGAGTTACCCACTTTTAAACTAGAGTCCGTACGAGGTTACGTGACACGGACACATTTGAGTTTGTTGGCGGCCATTTTTAATGTGGCTAAAAAGTTTGTTTACGTGTGAGTGGGCGTGTCTCTGCTCTTAGTCTTACGTGTTTTATTTGATTCTAACGTTATGTTTTGATTCAAAGCGATTCTCTTAAAGGTGCAAGCATGTGAAACCTCTTTCCCTTTCTGGATTAACGTCTTACTGGTTCTGTCAGGCAGTTCAGTGATGTCTGTTTTCTTTTATTACATCATCTATTTTTAGTGCATAATATGTCTTATAGACACAAATAGTCACTCCGGATTTCTTTTTTAAAACATAAAGAGCCATCAGTTAGGTTCTGGGCCATGTGAAGTTAAGGTTGACTAGCAGCTAGATCTTTTTCACAATGGACAGGAAATTTCTTTATCAAACTGAAACAGTGTACTTTTTATTGTTTTGTTTTATTGAATGGTGTCCAAAAACACATTAGTAAAGGTTTTTGTTTCAGTTATCACTACACTGAGTAGAAAAACAATTGACTAGGTTACAAAACAACATTTAAGTTCACTTTTTTATCTTTAGTGAGTCCAGAGTTGCCACAGTTGTTTTACTAATGTCCAAAATTAGACTTACTTAAAACAGCAATAGAAGGAGCTTTAGTTTAAGTGCTGTATATGGTCTACTTTAGTTCTTAAAATCAATATAAACCAAAGTTTAATACCGACATAAGAAAACACTACTTATAATTTAGTATACTTTTTTAAAAAGTGAACATATGAATGAAAAATACAGTTTCCTGTTCAAATGTCACAAGGGAAAGTTTAACTTGATTTTAAAAATACCAGTACATGTATTCATCATTTGTTTGACTGAATTTGCTTTATCAAGAGCTTCATTGCATTCCTACACCTAAAGGCTGAAAAACTGTGGATTTGTTTTTCCTATAGCTCATCCTGATTTAATTTAATGCCAAACTCATATATCTGAGGGGGGCCAGGGGGGGGGGGTGGTATTGGGATTCGGGAGGAGAGAGAGGATGGGTGGTTATGGGAGGTTCCCATGACACCCACATCTTTTCATACTTCTTTTTAAAAGTTCTATAGGCCCTATACGCTTTGATTCGGTCAAAAAGAAATAAACCACCTCGTAGATAAAGTGCTGATGAAGAAATAAAGGTTGTTGTTTTTTCTTCTTTTTTTAAAAGCCCATATCTCTATCTCTATCTATTTAATAACACATTTATTTGTAGATCTAGTTGTAGAAAGAACGCTGTATTATTGCAATTTAGTAATTTAGATATAGTACGCCACGGCGTCCATGTAAAAAAAAAAAAACAAGAACCAAGCATCGCCTATCGCGTGGAGAGAGATAGAAAACATGCCTAGCCCATTGCTTTAGCATGTACTCTTTCACACAACTTGCCACAAAAAACATGGCGGACGCCGCGGTCTAGTGTTGCCATCGCGCAGCAAGGCGAGAGAGGGGCGTACTGTATCTAGTACTATAGTGTACATCTATGGTAATTTTAGAAAATCCGCCAGGTTTGTTTATTTCAAGTCGTACTTCCGTTCGATACTATCGCGCATTGTCGTGCAATACTGAGCACCATTTTAAGTGTGCAACCCGTATGGATCAAGTTCAAGTCTCATGTTTTCTTTTTTTACTTGGTGCTAAATTCGACTGTGATCCTTTCATTTGATGCCCATCATCGTTTATTTTTATTGCTCCATTCCAGTAGAGTGTAAATTAATACAGTAGGCCAATGACTTTTAGTTGATGTTAAAGCACCGATCATTCCTTTCATCGAAAGGGGGCCCAGCTAGTAAAGATCTATATATACTGAACACCAAAAGAAACGCAAGTACGCAACAAAAGAAACGCAAATGGATTTCTGGTGTAGAAAATAGAAAAGGTTATTTTTGTTGAAATCGTTTAAAAGCTGTGTGATTTTTTAAAAATATTTGACGTTCGAAAATGTGATTTTCATTGAGCATGGACGAACGCGTTCGATTGGTATAATCGACTCATTAATGTCACAGTAATCTTAAACACAGGGATGCACAACACGCATAGTCCATTTGGCACAGTTCAATATCTTGTATGCCCTCCTTGAGCATCAACAACAGCAGCTCGACACCGTCTGGGCATATAGAACATCAGTCTGTTGACGGCCATAGGAGCACTCTAGTGTTGTTCTGCTGCAGGAATGCCACAGTTGCCTATGCAGTGTGCGGGCGCGCGTTGTCGTGCTGGAATACCAAGTGGTGGTGTTGTGGACGTAGGGGAGGACCGTCGGCCTAAGCACCATATTCATGTAACGTTGGGCGTTGATTACATTGCCACGCCCGCGTCCGAGGTTTCGGAAGACGACAGGGCCGACCAGGTGATTCAGTCCAATGGCATCCCAGATCATGACACAAGGGCCACCCCAGGCGTCGGATTCCATCATGTTGAGGTCTGCGTAGCGTTCACCGTTCCTCCTCCAGATTCTGACTCTTCCATCCGCTTTGCTGATGCAAAATCGACTCTTGTCAAAGAAGAGAATGTTTCTCCATTGCCTCCATGTCCAATGAAGCTGATGCTTGACCCAGGCTAACCTCTGTTGGCTGTGGCGGATAGTGAGGACTGGGCCGACCGCAAGACGACGGAACCGGAGTCCTCGGATCTGAACTCGTCGCTGCCCGGTCTGGCCGAATATCGGTCGTCCGTGGCTTCCATTTGTTTCGAGTCCTCTTTCGGCTGCAGGCAGGAAGCTGTCTCGGTGTTGACGGCGCGTAATCAGTCTATCTTGGCGTGCGGATGTGATCCGTGGTCTTCCGCTTCTGATCAAGTCTTGGGTGCTGCCAGTTGTTTGAAAACGTGTCCACACACACACACACACACACACACACACACACACTCTCTCTCTCTCTCTCTCTCTCTCTCTCTCTCTCTCACACACACACACACACACACACACACAGACACACAGACACACACACACACACACACAGACACACACACACACACACACACACACACACACACACACACACACACACACCCCACACACAGCGTGTCGACCGTGGGCACGCCTTGTCTGGGTATTTTGACCAATGATGATGCTCTAAACCTGCCACACTCCCAGTCTTTCTCACGCGACGAGACTCTCGATCGCTACATGGATCGATCAGGTGTAAGGAGACAGTTTCTTTATAATCTTACTTGATTAATTTTAGAGCGAGACGTAACGTCGGGTGCGACAGCCCTAGCGATCAGTCGCGAGGTGTGTAACCTTAGAGCTTGTCTCCTTATGTGCGTCGCGACGTAACGTCGCGTCCGGTCCTTGTGGCTCTAAAAATCAATCAAGTAAGATCAAGTGACGACCACGACTGCTGCTGCTACTGCTACTGTTGAAACAACAACAACAACAACAACAACAACAACAACAACAACAACAACATCACCACCAACAACAACTGCAATAACTACTACTACTACTACTGCTGCTGCTACTGCTACGGTCGCTGCAGCTGCTACTACTCGTACTACATGTACTACTACTACTACTGCTGCTGCTACTACTCGTACTACATGTACTACTACTACTGCTGCTACTACTACTACTACTACTACTACTACGATGAGGGCGACGACAACGATGACGACGATGACCCATCATCAGTGCCTTTCACCCCTGGCAGGGTATAGGCCACACACAAGCTCCTTCCATTTATCTCTGTCCTGGGCCATCCTTCCATCCTTCCATCCTTCCTATCTCGTTCCAAGTGAGCTTCATCTCTCTCAGGTCCTTTCCCACACATCTCCTCCATGTTTCTCGTGGCCGACCCCTGCGATGACTACTACAACGATTATTACGACTACGGCTACGACTACTTCTACTACTAAAAACTACTAGGACTAGTAGGACGACTACGACTACGACTATAACAACTACTACTATTTTTCCTCTCGTCTGGTTCATATGCCAGAATGTTGTTGTTAGCGATCCAGTAGCCTCTGAGCGATGTTTTCTGATGATGCCATTCTGTAATAGCTGCATGTCTGTTCTAATTGTTGTCTTCAGGAGTAGAGGCAGTTAGATGTGTGGGGTAGCTTGAGAAGAAAACATCCCCTCAAATCGGTTAGTGTTCTGCAGAAAAACAGATGATGTTCCACTGTCTCTGAGGGGTTGTCACATAGTGGGCAGGCAGCAGACTGCTTTACTCCAATACGGTTGAGATGTTGATTGAGGGGCACATGTTGTGTTCTAAGTTGGAAGATTATGGATTGATCTCCCCCCGTCAACTAATTGATTGGATCTTTGACTAGTGGTTTATTCATGTGGCCATACATCATCCTTCCTGTCATACCTGTGGCCAATGCGTTCATCCAGTCTTCCTTGAGGCTTCACTTGATCATTTGGCAGCAGGTGGTGTAATCAGTAGGAATATCAGGCTGAGGGAGGCTTGATCGTTTCCTTGCTATGGCATCAGCTCTTTCATTTCCCGGTATCCCAGTGTGAGCAGGGATCCATTGTGGGACCACCCTGATGTGGTATGTATCTACATGTACTTATCAAATTATGTAGACTCCAAATCAAGAGTCCCACTCTCAAGTGTCTCTAGTGTTGAGAGGCTGTCTGTAAAGATAACAATGCCTGTGGTAGCAAGTGTGTTAGTGTCAAACGAGTACATAGTTGATGTAGTTTGCTGTGTTGGTGAAAGCCTGTTGGTCGGCAATGAAGTTGGAGCAGAAGGACCCGTTGGAATTAAAGACTTCCTTTTTTATCCCAAAGGGCAAGTTGATCACTGACCCATATCCAGCATTGATTGTTGTCTAAAAGGCAGATCCATCAGTGTATGAGTGGATCCATGTTGGTGGATAGGAATCAATTGTTTTAAGTGCAAAATATTTTAGTGTCACAGGATATGTGATTTTAATGCTCTTGTCCAAAAGTATTTTCCTAATTTCTGGCTTTGCTATGGTGAGAAGTGGTGGGAGAGATGAAGGGACTCTTTCCAGAGGTTCTCGTCTTTCAGGGAGGTGATGTGTTTCTTGGAGATTGAGGACAGTGTCAAGTACAGATTTTGTATTTTTAGTCTTTGATTAGGTTTCCACTTGTCAACAAGAATTCTATTTGGGTTGTTATTTTCTAACCTTTTAGATCTTTCATATAGGCCTACTTCTAAAGCTGCCCGTTTTCTTCGAGTTTCTAATGGCTTAATATTTTTGTGGATTTCACAAACCGCAGTCGGTAAGGATCTCATTCCACCAGAGATTAAACGAAGAGCTTGGTTTTGGATTGTGTCCATTGAGTTCTTTGTAGTTTTTTTTATTTCATTTATTTAGTAGAGGTTTTACGGCGCTCGCAACTGCATACGGTCATATGAGCGCCAAGGGGTGGATGTCAACGGATAAGTCTTTACAGGGAATTGAGCTTACTTTGCTCACCTCTCTAGCTTTAATGGCACAAAGTCTGTTTTTACTTTCAAGGAACACCGGAAATAGCGGGTCACAAGAGTGTAACAAACATACAAAAGAAGTAGAGGAAAATGACGATAGTAAGGATAAGGAAAGAAAAAGCAGTTGTTGTAGCTCAGGCACAGTTATGAGCATGACATTGTTGAATCAGCCCATTTACAATTCTACTGTGCCTAATAAGAACGAGAAATGTCCCCCCTTTGGGAATAGCCTAAAGACACTTCAGTCAGTGGCACTGCTCCCGGGGGGGGGGGGTAGTTTTACTGCAAATGTATTGTAGAACAAGATTATAATTTAAAAAACAGCTCTAGTTAATCCCAAATAGAGGATAAAAGAGTTAACTTATTAACTCAGAACGAGTACTTTTTCATTTGCATAATACAGATTATTTAAGAGACGAGCTGCTTCGATCCTGCCTGTCAGGGCCAGCCCTGGCTAAGACGGAAACAGTATATCCCAGTCAACAGACAGAGGTATTTAATAAAACCTCCCCAACTCAGGAATAGCACAAACGGCTTATGCAGTCAACCGCAAAGAGCCTATTACACTACAAACGCATATTTAATTTTGTGCTGACTTGACAATGTCGGTAATTAAGCAACAATGTATTCTCGAGTTTGCATTCATGGTCCCACCGTGGGTACATGACCAAGATGTTTGTTGCTTGTATAAAGAGTAAAGAATCTACAAAAACTGCAGCCATTTAGTACAAGAGCAAAAGAAAGAACGACAGGCAGACACAACAGAAGAAAATACAATGTAGAAGTACGATCTACTATTGCTGCCCTCTAGCAACCCGTACAACCACGGGACGTGATAGCGAGAGGCGCTGACAGTCAAATAAGTAGCCACTCTCTCTTTTATCTCTGTTGCCATCGCGCAGATGAACATGCAAGTTGCGCTCCTGTCTGGCCCATGTACCTTCTGGAACAGCGATGTCGTCCTCCTAAAACCTTCTTCTTCTTCTTCTCCGTCTTCTTCTCTTTCTCCATCTTCTTCTTCTTACACACACACACACACACACACACACACACACACACACACACACACACACACACACACACAAACACACGCACACAGACACTCCTAGTCTTTTACTATCGTACTTTTTGGTGTTTTGACTTGAAAGAACAATGGGTGTTGGTTGTCTGAAGAGATGGAATGAATTGTTCTGATGCAAGCGATTTCATTATTATCATTTGTCTCAAGTTAAGTGAACAATAAAAGTGGGTTGTTGGCGGGTGCTCGGTGTGGTTTGCTCCTTCTTTCCTGTCAAACATGTCCTTATCTCCCCTCTTTCTGTTTTGTGTTTGTTCCTCTTTTGTAACACCTCTAATCTTCGGCACTTGTAGGACCTTATTGTGTTGAAAGTGCCGTAAAACTCTTCCTTTTGAGAAAAAATTCAACAATAGAAGACAGTTCCATAAAACAAACAATACAATGATATGAGCTCAAGTACAGTGAAACGTCGCCAATACAGTTCCACTGATGGCAACAATGTTGCATTCGTTCCAGCGCAGTCACTTGTTATTTGGGGAATTTTTGCGTGAATAGTCATAGTGAGCACATGTGGTACAGATTAAGCTGATACTGTTATACTGAAACGTGATATATATCAATAAGCGAAGGCGCTGGGTTCACCAAATTTATGAAGAAAAAAAGGAAAACATTATGGAGAGTTCCATCACCTTGTTCATGAAATTCTCCTTATTCTCATTGATAAGGCCTAACGCATACTATACGGATGAAGCCAGGCACGTTCTACCGTCTGCTGGACTTGGTTGGGCCCCACATTCAAAAGAGGGAAACAAACTTTCGGAAATCAAATCCAGAAAAAGAACGGCTTATTATTACACTGATGTATAAATATTATCATGATACTATTACCCATGTTTACAAAGAATGTCCATTGAAAGGGTTAATAAACGCCACTAGAGGCCAGGCAAAAAGCAGCTTCGATTTGTTTTGTTTTTATTGTTTGTTTTTCTTGTTCATTTCTTTGTCTGTTTATTTATTTGTGTTTCTGTCTGTTTGTTGAGTGAATAAAAGCACGCCACACAGTAATAAAATAAGGCAAATAAACACACAACAGAGGGGAAGTAAAGAAGTAAGAGTTCCAACCATCTGCCCAAATGAAGCAAATTATTTAAAACATAAAGTGCAACATTCATTGAGCCCAGCGCCGTGTGTGGGTGAGCAATAATATCCCACCGTGACAAAGGCATCAATAATGAATGACCACCATAGCCGTTATCCTGTAACGGCCCCACCCCACCGCAATGGTCACCCCAGTACACGCTGTTACTGCCTGCCTGCTTGATCACAGGACACATACGATAACCTCATTGCAGGGTACATATGAACCTCCATCTTGCCCCCCCCTCTCTCTCTCTCTCTCTCTCTCTCTCTCTCTCTCTCTCTCTCTCTCTCACCCAATCCCAACACAGAAACAGAACAATGTATTATAATAGAATTTGTTAGTTTGAGTAAACAGAAGCAAATTAACACAACAACAACCATCTGCAGCAAGGAAATAAGAAAGACAAGCAGACAAAAAACAACAGGGGAAAAGAAAAATAGAAGAACCTACCAGGGGCGCCCCCCACCCAACCATCCACTAATAGAAATAGTAATTTGTACTCACAGCTTTGTTCTCATCAGCAGCGAGCCGGGCGGCGTAGCGAGCTATCAGACGATGTTCATCATCTACTCGGCAAGACTCGGAGCTGCTAGTTGTTAGCTTCCGAACACTGGAAGTTTCAGAGAATATCCAACAAACTTAGTGTAAAGAGAAGCACATTGATACGATAATAATTATACAGTGAAGGGGAAAATAGTACAGTTCAGTTTAGTCTTGATTCGTTTGAGAAACACATCATCATAGTCAGAGACATATAAGTTTTTTTGTTTTATTGTTTGTCGGTTTAACTGTTTGTTTGAATGAAGAGAAATCCATCAATACAACCATGGTCATTTAAAGTGCAAGAAAAGAGTTAACCCACAAACATAAACAACAGAGAGAAAGAAAAGAAAAGAGACCTGCCAGTGGCACCCTCAACAACCCACAACAAAAAAGAAAGACAGGCGTTATAAATGACAGACAAAATATGGGAAACGAAAGCACGCAAAAAGAGGTACAAGATGGCCCAGGAGAAACTAACCGGATAGGAACATAGACTGGCAGAGAGAACCCAGCAAGTCCAACACAGCAATAGGAAAGGAGCACTTTTGTACACACGACGATATACATAAAACCTCTTGGTTCAGTAACGCAGAGACATGATTTGGGGGGGGGGGGGGGGGGGTCGTGGTCTACAGGATACGGTTCTCACCTCTTATTCAACAGGTCCTGGGTTCGAAACCTAAAGCAACGGAAGAAAATTTTCTTCTCTAGAATTTTTGTCTTTTCACCTCCTTTCCTGCTCTCTAACCATGTAATGTCGTCTGCATTTGTCCCCACTTTCTGCCCCCCCCCCCCCCACACACACACCTTTGCCCCATCCTCTAGGCTCTTGACTCTTTTTGCAGCCTTTCTATTGCTATTTCTTGGCTCCTTCTTACTCCTGTCATTCAGTTACACCCCTGATCTTAGGGTAGGTAAGATCGAAAACCTAGCCTTCTCGGATAAGGGCCAACAATCTCGATGGTCCCGTGTGCAAGTTGCGCACGTTTAAGATCCCTTGGCGGTCCAAAATCGATAAGAGTTGGCTTCAGTCGCCAACCAGGCAAAGTTCAAAATTTATTCCAATCAAAGTAAGAATGTTTAATCGTGTCCCGCGCGCTCATATTTCATATTACCCATGTAAGGAACTGGATAATATCTAACAGACTTAAGATGAATGATGATAAGACCGAAGTCATGTTTTGCAATGCCAAGCCAGGTATAATTTTTGTTATGCAGTGTAGACCATAGCTGTATTGGGAAGGAGAACATCTCTTTTTCAGAAATAAAATGAAAAATCTAGACCTTCATATTGACTGTAAACCATCTATGCACTATCATGAACTATTTATGTAAACTCGTTTATTTTGAACTATGCAGAACAGAACAAATGTCAAAACATCTTGGTGCTGATCCATTAAAATAATCTAAAACTCTTAATCTTATCTCATCTTTTGTGCTTTCAAATCTAGACTTCTGTGGTATTCTTCTGGGAAACTTGGAAACCTTCCCACTGAAACGATAAACAGGTCACAGTGAATTAAGAACCGCAAACTGCTTGCATAATTTTGCATAATTCTGAAGAAATCAGTCAAGAAGCATGTAACACCAATATAAATTCAAATCCGGTGAAAGCACGTATAAGTGGTACAAGATAGATGTCCGTTGTCTTAAGTGCGTCATCAACATTGCACTGTCATATCTTTGTGGACAAGGGCACTGAATACATACCATCTCTGTCTTTAAGACCAGCCACAAAAAAGACTACTGAACACCTGTCCAAAGTAAAAGTCAGAGGCTGAGAATGTGAGTTTTTTCACACCACGTCCCCTTCATAATATGGAACGCCATCATATTTGTACAGGAAGCAACCACTTTATCAAAATTCAAATCAATGCTTGAAAAAAATGTGTTACTTGCCAGCTTTAATCAGTAACGATTAACATTCCCAGTACACATATATAATGTTTCTTTCAGTACAAATTATTTTTGTTCATACTGTTCTGTTCGGTCCGTCCCTTTTAGGCCAGTTTACATAATACACGATCCCTCTTTGAACCAGTTTACGAATAAATTTATTTCACCAGGTAGTAGTTAGGCAAAAGAACGATTACAGTTATTAACACAATGGAATATAAATTGGTCAATGAATGTGAGAGAAGTTCATTTCTACGGAATACACCTGATTTTTTTTAGAATCCCTTGCTCCGCCTATGCTGCATTATTTAGCCTTGGCTTGAGAGCTATCCCAAGAGGTGTAAGAATACATTTTTAAGGTGCCTAGTAATGGAACACAATGCTCTACAGCCTGTCAAAATGACCTTTTTCCCTAGAGGCAAAAGAAAATATAAAAAGACTCCATTGCAGTCAAAACTTGACGGTCAGACAATATTATATAATATATTGAAAAATTAGTTATAAAAATTATTCAGTCGCCTGGACAAACTTCGAATGAATTGCGCCACTCTGGGCTGCAACAAAAATGTTGGCGTCTCCACCTATCAGTCAAATGACCTAGAGGCTGGTGGGCGCCCGTGAGGCTTTTATATTGTGACGACTCGTGCTTATGTCTACATGATAAGTTTTAGGGCGGTCCCAGGACATACGAAAATAGGGACAAAAAATGTTAAAACTTTTAAACGTACATCAACAGTTTCCTATAGCCTGATCCTTGCTTCTTTCAATTTGAATTTACGTAAAGTTTAGCTGTTTTAGTAATTTTAGTAAATGTCTTACGGCACTTGCAACACAATGAGGTCATATAAGTGCCGAAGATTAGAGGTGTTACAAGAGAGTAACAAACACAAAAAAA
>NW_004797833.1:151264-153764 GCF_000002075.1 Aplysia californica
TCTCTCTCTCTCTCTCTCTCTCTCTCTCTCTCTCTCTCTCTCTCTCTCTCTTGGTTTGCCTCCGGAGTGATTAATAATTTCACCCTCTTCCTTTACAGGTTGATAGAAAGTTGGAGAGACTTATGTTATGGTCATCTCGGCTGAGTTAGGTGATGAATGCCACCTTAAGACATTTGACTGTAAGGCAATTTCTTGTTTTCGTTGCTTTTTATTCATAAATGTTCTACGGTTGAAGGAATATAAGTTAGATCTAAATACAAGTTTGATTATTGGTCACTACTGTATCTATTGTAAAGAGATATTATAATGATTAGTAATGGAGAGGCGACATTAGTCCTATCTCTGAAATTAAATAGACAAGAACGGTTAACATTCAGCATGCTTCGTTCACCGACTGGCATTTCTACCCTGCTCATTGTTGATAATTTTTCTTTAAAAACACGATTGTTAACATTTGAAGTACGATATTGAGCAGCAATTTATTTGTTAATATCAATAAAGATACAGCAAATACATATGCGTGATGCATGAAATTGGCTACAAACAGTAGCTTCTGTAACCCTTTCCCCACCGGCTGGGTGTAATACACCCACCTGACCACTTAGTAAGGACATAACTCCGAAAGCGTTCAATTCACACACTTGCGCTTCTATGTAATCCTCAAATGTGGTGTATTTAACGCTGTGATCTATCAGAAATGTTCATATATATATATGATAAATGTGTGGGAAATGACCACGGGTCAAACATTTTTATGTCGATTCCTACCGGGTGGGTGTTGCCACCCATACACGTTTTTATATATAAGGCTGGTTGGTTCTCACCCGTTCACTTTCTATAGACTCTGTAGAGAGAAAGATCAGTCAGGTTCATGTGTGAATCAGTCCCAACTAACAAGTGTCAAACATGTAATATGAAAACGGTTATAGAGGCATGAAATAAATTGAAAGAACTTTTAATTTTCAACAGAAACTTGAAACATGAACAGGAATAAGGAGACAAGCTGATGTCAAGGTGCGAGCGGTGTGATTGCCACGCCACTTGTTGTTCTTGCACCAGCACAAAGAATGAAAGATTCAAAAGAAAATGGGGTTATTCAAAACACAGAAAAACTGAGTGGTCCTTACAAATGTGGCAATCGTACTTCTGGCGTCGAGACTTTGTCTTCCGAACCTTTTTGGCCAGGAACAGTACACGTCTCTTTTGCTTTTGAGATTCAGGAGACTCGTCATTTGGCTTGGACCTCTTCCTTTGACTTTGGATTAGAACAGACTACACTTTACTGGGTGTCAGAGTCGGAGACTGAAGCACTGTCTCGGTGTTTTGTTTGATTGGTAAATTGAGTGTAGAGACAGTGTTGAGCGCCATATGATCTGCTGAACAACCAGTTGTCTTGGCACAGCCATGTTGTAGAGCTGCCTGTTGTCTGCGAGTGAAAGTGTATCATTTGGGGAACTTAGCTTGCCAAATGCACGTGAGTCAATGGAACTGAGGTCGATGATGTTGAAAAAGACCACAAGGGGCCATCTGTTTGTCTTACGTTTCACAGCAAAAGCATGTGGTCCTTTGCATCTACCCCATCTTTGGTTCTGTTATAATTATAATGCAGGACAATTTCAGGCTTTCCGTTGTACCCAGATCTTCCAGGAGTAGAGTGCATTGTACTGAGGAGAAGAACATATTTTATTTCTTGCTTTGATAGGAGACCAGAGATGCATTCTTCCAAAATACAAATGCTGACTCCGAAAGAGCCAAGTTCTTGTTTGCCTGGAAGTTCACAGGGAGAAATGTTTTGTTCCTCCTAACAGTGCCCACCATAGTAAGGTTGTCTTTTTCCAGAACTTAGGCCAAGTCAAGACTGGTTAAAAAATTGTCAGAAATGATATTTCTGCCACTGCCCTTGAAGTTTTGAGTCAGCTTTAGATTAGTGTTGGAACCAACGGCACTGTTGTTTTCTGTGACTGGTCGTGGTCCTGTTTGCAGTTAGCCCAAATAGGGGAAGCCTCTAAGTGGGTAGCTGCTTTCAAGGCACACATTTAGAAGATTTTAATTCCATTTGTCTGGTTTGTTTGGGATGTACTGGATGAAAGTGGCAGTGCTTAGCTAGGTTGGAATGGAAGAAATCCCAAACATCGCCGATGGGAGCAAACTTATGCCTGGTTCATTGTTGTATCCAGATTATTTGTCATCAAATCTGATATTATGATTCAGCAGGTGACTGGCTGTTTTTTAAGAAAACTTCTCCAGAATGTTGACACTAGGCCAAACCAGTCAGCCTGCTCGTGTCACAAAAAGTACTTGGAATCACTGTCAGTCACACTTCAACACTTGCATAATATATAATATAATATACAAGAAAATGCCAGTGGGTGGCTGGCGGGTGCTCTGGTGTAGTTTGCTCCTTCTTTCCAATCAAACATCTGCCGTCTTTACCTCTCCTTCTATAAATATTAGTTACTCTTTTCTGACACCTCTAATCTTTGACACTAATGACCTAATT
>NW_004797833.1:156264-158447 GCF_000002075.1 Aplysia californica
CAATCTCAGCAATTCTCGTGGTCACACACACACACACACACACACACACACACACACACACACACACACACACACACACACACACACACACACACACACACACACACACACCAAGCAGTTGGCGATGAAAACAACCTCGCGTCGCCTAGTGACGTAGCGCATCACGCGTTAGGCTCTGGCCACACTGCAAGCAGAGCGGGCACAGTAGAGCGCAGCAGTGAAAATTATTACAAAAACAAAGAGGCGACTAGCTGCGCGACTCGGGGCGGGTCACGCGCAAAGATGGCGGTTTATTTATTGCCGCTGGCTTAGCTTGAAATTTGCTCACGTCTGCACGCACGTTTTTGTTAAGTGTCAATAAAAGAAATAGATAAAAAGCAAAGAGGAGGGGGGGAGAGTGAGGGGGGAGAGGGGAGAGAGTGGGGGGGGAGAGAGAGTGAGAGAGAGAGAGAGAGTGATAGAGAGAGAGAGAGAGGGGGGGGAGAGAGAGAGAGAGAGAGAGAGAGAGAGAGAGAGAGAGAGAGGGGGGGGGGAGAGAGAGAGAAAGAGAGAGAGAGAGAGAGAGAGAGAGAGAGAGAGAGAGAAATAGAGAGAGAGAGAGTGAAGGGGAGGGGCGCCAGAGAAAATGAGAGATGAATGAGTGTACACAAAGGGAATGTTTTAGAGAACAATGAATAGGTATTACTTGTATTCGTGCTCAGGCGTGTCCTGCGTGCAAACGTGAGTATATTTTCAAGCTTTGCGAGCTAAGATAAATAAACCCGATTTAATTGCGCTCGAAAACGATGGAAATGTTCTCCCTTCTGTTTGACATTCAGTGACAATAACAATGACAAGAAAGGAAAAAGAAAGTACGTTACAACTTAGAAAAGGGTGATGAAAAGCAGAGTAAACTATTGTAGAGACTTGACAGAACGTCGGGTTGTGAACCTAGCACAGACGAATTAGATCTGAAGTTTATTTACAAGCGCTTTATATACGCATGTGCGCATTAATAATAAAACAACATTTGTTTAACTGGACTACTTTAGCACGCAAATATATAATAACATAATTATACCTGCCGACCCCATCGTTAGCCCCAACATTCCCTTCGCCAACCCTTTCATCTCTCACACACACACACACACACACACACACACACACACACACACACACACACACACACACACGACCCTGGCTGAGAGTGATACAACGTCTAACCAGAAAAAAACTAAATACTTGATAAACGTTCTTGCTTACTCTGGAATCGAACACAGGTCTTCTACGTGAGACAACGAAGTGCCTACCGCCTCACCACAGACACAGGTTGTTTGTTGTGAACAACGTATTACGTTGTATGTGTGTATGAGTGTATATATTTGTGTGTGCGTGTGTGTTGTGTGCATGTTGTGTGTGTGTGTGTATGTGTGTGTGTGTGTGTGTGTGTATGTGTGCGTATGCGTGTGTACGTGTGTTTAGTTACGTGTTTAAAACTCTCTGTATATTGCAAAACTCAGATATTATCGTCGATTTGCTTTTAAACACGCTGAGGTTTCTATGATTATTATCATGTTCGTATTTCCAATTCACCACAACAGGATAAAGCATGAGAGAAAATTAATAAGAAATTTTTAAAAGAAGTTAGATGCCTTTCCATCGTATTATTCTGATCCTCGTTTCACTGTACCCTCTTTTTATTCAGATATCAATGGAAGAATTTGCAGTCAGATGTTCGGGTGCACCCATTTCTTTCTTGCTTTTTATCTGTTGAGTGTCCTGGTCGACCAGGACAAATAGCGCCAGTCATTTCCTATCCATGGGCAACTGAAACTGATATGAAAAAATAACGACATATGACGTCGCATTGCACCGCCCGCAGAGCGCAGCTGTTTGAGGCGTTAACATTGGGTGGCCACACTGCAAGCAGAGCGGAGCGGGCGCCGCTGCAATGCAACGTCGTGTGGCATTGTATTTTCATATCAGTTTCAATTGCCGTTATCTACTTTCTTTTTCCTTTCTTGTTGTTGTTGTCACTGAATGTGAGTTGATCTTGCGTTTTGCGCGCGATCATGACTGTGTGCGCGCTCAGTCGTGTTCTGCATGCAGAAGTGAGTAAAATTCGAGCGTTTTCGAGCGCCGTTAAATCGGGTTTATTTATCTTAGCCCGCAAAGCTTGAAAATATACTCACGATTGAACGCAG
>NW_004797833.1:158649-165085 GCF_000002075.1 Aplysia californica
TATTTCTTTTATTGACACTTAACAACAACGTGCGCGCAGACGTGAGCAAATTTCAAGCTAAGCCAGCGGCAATAAATAAACCGCCATCTTTGCGCTTGACCCGCCTCGAGTCGCGCAGCCAGTCGCCTCTTTGTCTTTGTAATAATTTTCACTGCTGCGCTCTGCTGTGCCCGCTCTGCTTGCAGTGTGGCCAGAGCCTTATGCGGCAAAGCCGCGCCCGCTCCGGTTTGGACAAAAGCGCAAAGAGCAAATGCAATATCTTGGTAGTGAGTATCTTTGGTATACCTTACAGTGCCTGGAATGGCTGTAAGAAGCAGAATGGAAGCAGCTGGCCCTCTAAATTATTTGAATCAATGTTGGCAAAAATTATTACAATGCATCTTGTTTTATATAGTAGGTACTGCGTGATGTTATTCAAGTGAGTGAGGAAGACATGGGCTTGTCAGAAGCTTATGGGCTGGGCATGGGCTAGACGGTTCAAGGTCCATACTTTTTGGGCTCGCCTAGCCTGGTCAGGAACATGTGGGCTGGACATGGGGAACATGCAGGCTGGACATGGGGAACATACGACCTGGACATGGGGACCTATGGGCTGGACACGGGGAACATGTGGGCTGGACACGGGGAACATGTGGGCTGGACACGGGGAACATGTGGGCTTGCCAGGAACATGCAAGCTTCATCTGGGCCAGGTGTGGGGCAGGGTCGAACAAACCAGATGTTTCTGTTTGGCACGTCTATATACCAAGCAATGCCCTTGTCTTGTGGGTAAAAACGAGTGGGGCAGACATGGGGCCCATGTGGATATGTCAAGAGATATATGGGATGCGTCTGGGTCAGGCATGGGCTGGACATGGGCGGACACATATGGGCCCTTTCCATCGCCCAAGTGCAAAAACCACATGGCGCAGTGTGGGACTACCAGATGGTGCCTATATGCGAGACCATAATATGGTGCCAATGTGGTACCCATCTCTTTGTGCAGGCTGGGTTGGCCCCTTGCCTCTTGTCTGTAAATGTTTAGAACCAGTCAAGATGTTAACCGGTGCTAATCTGTTACACCACCAGCCCCGCTACATCGCCAACTTTATTCTCATCAAAATGTTATAATAAGGTTTGACTGTGTATATAAGTGTAATGTAGATAACCTGGCACTTTTTTCTTTGACCCCCTCCCTCTCCTTCCCACCCCACCCTTGCAAAGACTAACATGGCAACTAAAGGCAAAAACAAGAAATAAACATAACAGGCACGATGGGTAAAGCTGAGTTACAGTTCAGGGTGATTCGGCAGAAAACAACCTTTATTCCACCTCAGTTAGCAATACAATAGGCCTATATGTGCTAGTATTGCATGTACATTTCTTTCTCTCACTAGGTACCATATTGCTCCAATCAACGCCAGTGCCCTTGCAACATCTGCTGCAAGCAACATAACTGAAGAGAAATTATGTCCAAACATGAAAGATGAGCAAACTAGGACACAAATCATACCTTCTAGTTTGAGGGCTGTTGTGTAATGCTGAGACGTCCAGGGAATGTGTGCTGGAATGTTCCTTGTAGCCATTGTGAATTGTCACAGGGGTGGGTGGCCTGTCAGACAAGAACATATATATTTAAATTGCTGTAACAGCGAGAAAAAGGACACTTCAAATCATTAGGAAACATGAACTTGTCTTCCAAATAGGCTTCGAAACAGTGACAGTCAATATAAGCATAAGTGTTCTTTTCAATTCATAGAAGTTGCAGCCAAAGTCTGTGTCCCCAACACTAATCAAAAGATATGAGGCACATCTCCATAGTTGAGTTCAGGATTTTTTAGCTGTTGTTAGCGATAGATCTGCCGTCGTAAGGGAAAACGACGAATGGTCCTGCGCAGGTAGCGAGGCAAATTTTTCAGGAGAGGCAAAAACTATTTTCACTTTATATCTCTTCTATTTTTCACTCTTCTAACCTGTAATTCACCAGATATCTGATTCATCATCATCATCAGGTGCCTTGCCGACTGGCGTGGGCGACCATGGACCTCCACTTCACCCTGTCCTTCGCTGCAGCAATGGTGTCTGTTGTTCTTGCTGCTCCCAACCATGTTGTCATCTTGTCCAGTATCTTTTCCCTCTGTCTGCCTCTGCCTCTCTTTCCATCAAACTTTCCTGTTGTGACAATATTCTCTAATGCTTCTTTCCGCATTGTGTGTCCGAAGAAATTTGCCTGTCGTTTTCTTATATTCGTGATAATTTGTTTTCTATAATTTGCTTCAACCAGGACTTCGTTTGTTTTTCTAGCTGTCCATGGGATACGTAGCATGCCTCTTATGAACCACAACTCTGTCGCTACAATTGTTCTTTCCAGCTGTTTATTGATTGTCCACGCTTCGCACCCGTATAATAGGATTGGCTCGATGTAACTTTTCAGTACTCTTTTCCTCGTTTCCAGTGACAGATTGATGTTTGTTAGTATCTGTTTCATCTTGTGGAAGGTTGTTTTTGCTTGGCAAATGCGGCTTTTAATTTCGGTGTGACATCTACCATCTGATGATATAATGGTCCCCAAATATTCAAAATGTTGTACTTGCTTGAGGGTGGAATCGTTGACTTTGCTATTGCATGTTGGGATTGGAGTTTTTCTGCTTATCACCATCGTTTCGGTATTCTTGATGTTTAGGCTTAAGCCCATGTTGTCACTCTCTTGTACGATGACATTTAATAGATTCTGCAGGTGTTCTTCATCTTCTGCTATAAGGACTGTGTCATCTGCATATCTTAGATTGTTTATATTATGTCCCCCAATCGAGATACCAGGCATTTCTTCTATGTGTCTCATGATATTTTCACTATACAGGGAGAACAAGTCTGGAGAAAGTACACATCCCTGTCTGACTCCTCTTTTAATCTGTATGCATTCGCTGATGTCATTTTCTATTCTCATTGCAGCAGTTTGATCCCAGTACATGTTTTTGATAATCCTTAAATCTTTCCCGTCGATGTTAAGAACTTCCAGCATGTCGATGATCTTGTCGTGCCTAACTTTGTCGAATATATCTGATTGGGGTGCTCATATTGCAGTTTCTAAAGTTTGAATGGTTTGGGTTAAAAAGTAGCTAAGTAATTCAACATTCGTCGTTCTCCCTTACACTGCGCACCCGCAGGGGAGCCTTGCGATGTACGCAAAAACGACGAATGGTACGGTTCGTCGTTCTCCCTTACACCCGTGAATGTTTATAATTATGGGAGTAGGCGATGGTCAGTTGTGACGCATTATTGACAGTAATGACTGTGTACTGGTTACTACAAATAAAAATAAAACGTATACAAACTAGCTATTATTTTACGTATAAAGTTCGGTGTTTGTTATGTCCCAACTGTAATTCGGTAAACGTTCTTCGTTTGCCTTCCTCGCTTGGTTAAATACTACAGTCAGCGTACAAATCAGATGTGTGCACATTTTCAACAGCTTGATTTAAAACTGTCTCATTCGGAACAAAAGTTTATCTCCATGATATCTCTTTATTGTATTCCCTTCAGATGCGAGTTTTACTTTTATTTTCGCTAATTGCAAAATTTTCCCTGCACGACCAAAGGGATCAACAATGTTACCATGTCCATAATACGATCAGATCATTGCAAAGTCAAACTTTCTCGTAAGAAATGTAACAATCTGACAAGACTGTATCACAAACGCTTTCGGGAGAGGTAATGCGACGCTTTGTATTTAATAAAGGATTCAGTTGATCGGAAAATATACCACAAAGTAGAGATCAACAAGGACAGTTTGAATCTGCAAGACATTATTATACTCGATCGTAACGTCCATCATGTCATAAAAAATCGTAAAGCAAGACTAAGTGTCGCCACAATACGTCCACTTTTTTAAGTTGGACAAAGAAATTTACTCTCATAAGGCAATGTCATTAATTGCTTGGTAATTCTATAAGGATGTCGACCAGTGACACGTGCTAGACAAATTGCGGCACTATAGCCATCGTTGGGATTTGGGATGTCAAATGACTGGACAGCAAACTAACATGACGTTAGTCTGTGAACATCTGGCGGACACTAATAGGCAGTGCTAATAAATTTCTCCCTTAATACTTTTTTGACCCTCCCATTCCCACCCCTTTCCCCCTGTTCCCATCCGTTTTCCCCTCCCTCCCGCCTGCTCTTCTCAATTTACACAATCAGCATAGGCCCAATACCTGAAGACAGACAGAAAGACACACTAAGTTATACATTCTTATAAACCTGGTCGACGGTACTCCGGGGGAGGGGGTGGTGCTGTGTTTGCTTTAAAAAAACCTAGTATGTTTGTACTGACGCAACAGTGACCAATTGTCATTCATCACCCATGCCAAATTTGCAAAACGGCAAGGACCAGGGGTCAACGCCGAACGAGCAGTGATCCCTTGACCGATCGACCATTCGTCGTTCTCCCTTACACTGAGCTCTGGCTCGGAGCTCGCCAGTGTATGGGAAAACGACGAACTCTCAATTATGCAACAACGGATTTGAATAAGACAAAAAAATTTACACCATCAGATGCAGAATTAAATACTCTATGAAATATATGAAAATACAAAAATAGAAAAATTTTGACCATTCATCGTTTTCCCTTACGACGGCAGTGATATCAGTCCAATTTTTTAGTACTATGTACTAATCAAATGCAAAAAGTAGCACAAATAGAACTACATAAGAACATACAAACCCATTTCAACAAAATGTACTCATAGAATAACTATCTACACCATCATCAGCTCTTCATTCTAAGTCACAATATTGAATTAGCCACAGAGATACATAAGATAAATGATAAATAATATCTACTTCATAGGGAAGCTTGTTGTCTTACTCAAAAGTAATTTTTTAGTCTATTACAATCACAAAGCGAGTTTGTTCTTTAAGTCACACGTTCCACAAGACCAAATGACAAACCAACAACATGATGCTTCCCTATAATTCAACAATCAGCTGTTTCCAGAAACCATAATGCATTGAGCGGTTGAAGAGAAGTAAACGGAAATAAAAATAGTCGTATATTAAAGAACAAAAATTAACATTTGGACATTAAATTAACACTTTGCAGTCACTTGCCGAAATAATGTGAAGGTGAAAATTATCCGTTCCGGTTACCAGGCTAAAGATGTCTGTTGCAGTCACTCTCCTGGCTGGGTGACCAGATGGGGTATTTTGTACTGCTGGCTGTGTGACTGCAAAGTGTTAATCAGTGTGACTTTTCTCGAGTTTTAAAGGCTCTCCAATCTATCAGAGATGGACACCTAACTTAGAAATCTAACCTCATAAAATAATCTTTCAGAGTTCAAAAGACCATTTGGCCCTTACTAAAGTTACTACACTTTACCATTAAATGCAATAAAAACAACATTTGTCTAACACAAATGAATAGCAAGGAACCCTTTACATTTCATACTTTTAATTCTGATCAAATCAAACTGGTTAAAAAAAACATCTTACACAATGAAAGACAAGTCCAGAGTCTTCTGCGGCGTGTCTGGAAAATGCGGCAACTGGTTTTGTATGGACTTGGAGGGGACACAGTCAAACGACTTCTTAATGGAGTGACCTAGCTGCTTGGACCCCGACCGCTGTAAATGAAAAATACATGATGTATGAAAGTAAAGAGAAGCACATCAACACAATAACAGTCATTAATTTGGAGCAACGAAAGAGCAAGAAAGACAGACAAAAGCAACAGATGGAAAGAAAAGAAGAAAGAAGTATGCCCTGCCAGCAGTACCCTTTAAACACCTGCACAATAAATGTGAAGTCAGAAGCAAAGTTACAAATTTTGTTTATCAGCCCCCTCAGCACAGAGTGGTCATTTAAGCGCAATAAAAGGACTGGGCATTTCAGCATCAGTGGTGGCTTACAGAAACTTTAAGGACAAATGAAAAATAAGGAGCAAAAATTTCATTCTTTCAGTGCCAATCCAAGAAATATTGTTGTTTTGGGTTTTTTTGGTAAGTGTTCTACATCGCTCGCAACTGCATAGGCCTAAGGATATATGAGAACACAGGACACATTAACTCATTCCGGCCAGAGCGACGAGAGTCATCGCCGGCCGAACATGCTTTCGGAGGAGGAACAACGTTTGCAACTTCCGAATGTATTTGTGTCAAGACCGGAAGCTTCCCTGCTAGTTTCGTTATTAGTCGGCTTTTTCAAGAGAATTTTGCGTGGTTTCTTTAGTTTGAAGTGTCGATCAAAATAAAGCAAACCCGTTTGTTTAGAATGGCAACAGACCAGACCATCAATGATTTATTTATAGAGGCACCAGCCATCCATGTCCAGGTGCTGTTTTAGCCTCTTTTTCCTGTATTCGGATTAAAAAATATATTTTTGCCAATTTATTGGTTCCGCTTCTATGTATCCCATATCTATGGTTCTCAACTTGGAAATCGCCTATAATTCGCTGTAATAG
>NW_004797833.1:165458-169246 GCF_000002075.1 Aplysia californica
AGGAGGAGGAGGAGGAGGAGGAGGAGGAGGAGGAGGAGGAGGAGGAGGAGGAGAAGGAGAAGGAGAAGGAGAAAGAGAAGGAGAAGAAGAAGAAGAAGAAGAAGAAGAAGAAGAAGAAGAAGAAGAAGAAGAAGAAGAAGAAGAAGAAGAAGAAGAAGAAGAAGAAGAAGAAGAAGAAGAAGAAGAAGAAGAAGCATGGCCATAACATCAATATAAAAAACAATAATACTAACAATAGAATTAATTTGAGTAAAATAATGAAATAATATTAAAATAAAAAACGGAGCAATATTATTATAAATCAAAATTTCTAAAAGGACACTACTTGGAATCCGCCGATTGTATGGGATCAGATACCTTGTATGAATACGTTAAATTAGGTAATTCAATCCATACAATTTGAGGTTACATGTTCAGACCACCATTCTTTTCTTTTTTTTTTCAAGAGGAAAGCAGATGTCTATTCTCATTTTGTGTTTGGTCATTCTATTGAGTTACATCTATAAGACCAATCTCCTCGTGGTTTAAGGAGTGGAAATATGATGTATAAACTCAACTATTGCATTTTTGTTCTTTTTGTAGAGGGTCACATCCTTTTACCGACATCCTCTTGTGTAAGGAGTGGAAAGTAAGATGTAGAGACCCATGTTTTAAATCACTTTCAACTTGTAAAGTTGCTTGTTTTTGTTTTGTTTTTTCGACATCATTTCCTCCATACTTGAATAAAATGGATTGAGATATATTTATATATTTCATTCGGATAGAGAGATAGAGGGAGGGGGGAATGTAAAATAATAATGCTTTTATATATTAAAGGTATTATTTAAAAATAATAGCCATGATAACGATGATAGTAATAACGAAACGACGGTGGTAATAATAAAAACAACAATAATAACAATACCAATAATAGAAACAAAGATGAATAACAATAATACTACTACTACCAATAATAAAATTAATAATCTTAATAATGATAATGATAATAATAATAATAATAATAATAATAATAATAATATTAATAATAATAATAATAATAATAATAATAATAATAATAATAATGACATCAACAACAACAACAACAACAACAACAACGACAACAACAACAACAACAACAACAATAACAATAATAATAATAATAATAATAATGATAATAATAATAATAATAATAATAATAATAATAATAATAATAATAAGTAAAGAAATAAGTATGAAGAACAACTTTTCTTGGAGCATACCCATATTCTTTATCCCAAGTCCCCTTCCCCCCGCCCCCCCCCCCCCCTCTATTTCCCCGTCCCAGATAACAATAACAATTATAACAATAATAACAACAGCAGCAATAATAATAATAATATTAATAATAATAATAATAATAATAATGATAATAATAATAATGACAACAACAATAATAAATAACCCGGTTGCCCTTGTTAAAGCATAGATTAATTTGGATAATGTTAGAGGCAAGAGATTGCCTGTAGATTTATATAGGATATTTTTATTTTTTTTCGTCTATTAACTTTTTAATAAGAATTTTCGTCTGATTGCTTCTCTTAGGGTACAGAATGTTTGTAGTGTCAAAATGAATGCCTTCCTTTTTAAATTGATCTTTTAATATTATAATGCATTTCGGTATTGTATGAACAGTTCATATTCCAAAAGTACGTGATCAATTGATAGTGTTTTTTGGCACTGGTGGCATATTTGATTTCTTTTGATGAAGAAATATGGTGAGTATAATCTGAGTCGGGTGATCGAGTTTTGGCCCTCTCCATACGGTACTATAGTTTTTATGTTTGGCACTATCTTTTTAAAGAATGTGCCTGTCTTTGAATTTGTCCATGCAGTCTGAAAATGTTTTCTTTTACTCTTTGATGTAAAAGATTTTTCATTTTGAGGGGTCCCAGTTTTGTATTTATATATTCTTTCTTTAGCATTCTTCCCTTGTTTGCAAGCTTGTCAGCCATCTCATTCCCATCTATTCCGCAATGTGATGGTATCCAAATAATGGTAACCCTTTTTCCGTTAGTTAATAATTGTTCATGTAATTCAATTATGTCCTGTAGAATGTTAAATCTAGCATGATTTCTGTGCAGTTCCCCAAGTGATTGGGCTGCCGAGAGAGAATCAGTGAGTATAAGAATATCCCTGTTCAATTCATCACTGCACGCCTGTTTCATTGCTCCCTGTATCGCTATCAGTTCAGCAGTAAGAATAGAAGTATAATCTGTTATTCCTGAATACGACCGGATATTTTGTTTTTTAACATAGAATCCTGATCCAGTACGTTCATCCTCCTTGGATCCATCAGTGAAATACTGGATATGATTACTATATAAGTCATGAATATGTTTTAATGTAATATTTTTCATTGATGCGTATTTGTCTTCTCTCTTTTTTATTTTGTTCTTTAGTGTTAGGTCCACATTAATGTCACAATATTTCCATAAGGGTAATTCTTGTTTCAGCGTGGCGGACATTTTGTTTTTTACTTTCAAAGTTCCCATAATTACTTGTGTGCTTTCTACAATGCCGTTTTTAGGTTTAAGATGTTTGTTTGCGATCTTGATTATTCTGTCTCTGTAGACATTCCTAGCATTTTCTTTATTAGAATTTACTGTATGCCATAGTTATTATAATTTATTTACTCTATGCCATAGTTTGACCTTGCTTTCCTGCCTTCTTATCCAAAGAGGGGGGATTTTCGTCATGAATGATAAAGCCATGCTGCTTGCAGCGCGTGTAGAATTGGTGATTATTCTCAATGCTGAATTTTGAATGGTGTCCAGTTTCTTTAGTTGACCCTTTGCTCCCTGGTCGTATATTTCCTCTCCATAGGCAAGTCTTGGTAGTATCAGATTTTTGTATATCAATGTTTTTATTTTTGAATTTTTTCCCCAGCTTTTTCCTGCTGTGCATTTCAAAATATTAAGGGTGTTGATTTTTTTCTCATATTTTTCAGCTATATGCTCCTTGAACTGGAGGAAAGAATGGCAACAATGGCTTGGGGCAAGGGTTCACGCAAAACTAAAGCCCCGTAAAGCTTTTTGCTGGTCGACTTGACTAATACTATATAAGTTTGTTTTTTTATTATGATTACTTTGTCAGCCACACTGACTTAGACTTCAATAGTAAGCATAATTTCTAACTGGTGGGAACAGCAGTGACGATACTGACAAGGGGGATGAAATTCACCAGATTTTGAAAGGGCATCGTACTCTATGCTATCAGGGGTAGTCAGTGAATCATCTATTAGTTATAACCTGCCCCCAAGGTCTAGTTCTAGTACTAGCAATGTCAACAAAACTGGTACAACTGTTAGTACTAAATTTATTATAAGGATAGAATTAGGAGCTAATTGCAGGTCTAGGTCTGCTGTCAGTGGAGATCTGGGTTGTGGCTGATTAATATTTCGTGTATTTCAATTACTCCAAATTATTGAAAGAGATCTATGCTGGAATACCAACGTATTATTGCAAAGGCGATTTATATATAAACACTTCTGTATTTCATGGGTAATGGTGACAGCAAGTTGGATAAAACTCATCAAACTAGCCAAAATTATTATTTTCCAGTTATTATCCTCCCTGTATTGCGTAATTTCACTTACATAATATCACAAAGAACCATGAAACCCAACTATTGAGATAGCTTATTCAATTACTTTTCCAGTAGTATCAAATATTGTCAGACGAAGACATCAAGGTCAGAATCCAAAAGGCAAGAGCAGCATTCATCATCCTCAGGAATATATGGATGTCTAAGGAACTGGGATTGAACACCAA
>NW_004797833.1:171320-196990 GCF_000002075.1 Aplysia californica
TCGGCAATAGTGAGATGGCAACTTGGGCAGATCACGAAGAAACGGTTTAAGTACCTTTGATGCTGTAGTCTCCTTCCTAACCCTTTTTCTCTGAACTGGAACCTCACCCTCTGTTACACCCAACCCACATGTGAGAACAATGTGAACACACTAGTAACAAAGTACAGGACTTAAGAAGAAAGCCTTGCACACTTTTACTCGGGCCCCATTCACTCGCAGATGGTAGGCCTACTTCATGGACCACGATCTTCTGCTTTCTCTCTCCTTTTTCTCCACAGGCTCGACACAGTCAACCAACCCTTACTTTAACAAAAGCAGCCTTTTCTGATGTTACATTTATTTATAATCAAACGCCTTCCTTGTTAGTCAAAATTGTTCTAGATTTTAATAGGACGTAGCCATTCGTCATGTCGATCTATTTTAAGGAAAAAAGAATTTTATTTATAATCAAACGCCTCCTTCAGAGCAAAATGTTATCGCCGTGATCCACAATGGCGGACTACCTAAATGAATTAGACGGTTAGAATTCTTCAGTCACGGAAGTCAGTCGGAATATACGGTTAGAATTTCTCTTTAAAACAAGATTTTTGTTTGTCAAAATTGTTCTACATTTTAATAGGATGTAGCCATTCGTTATGTCGATCTATTTTAAGGAAAAAAGCAATTCAAGAAAATTCTCTGCCGACGATATGTGTAGTTCCATTGAAAAAATATGGCAACACAATCTATTTGAATAAGGTACCCTTTTGTAAAAGGCGTTCCTGAGAAAATTAATTCCGGCGTTTTGGGCGGGTCAGTGGAAAAAAATTCCGGCCGCAAAGAGTTAAACACTTTCAATTTGGTAGGAAATTTTGGATTATGCCCAGGTGGTGGCCAAAAGCCTACTCTTATCGATTTTAGGACCACCAAGAGATCTTTAACATGCTCAACTTGCACACATGACCTTGAGATTTTTCACCCTTATCCGAGAAGGCTAGGTGTTATATATAGATCTTACCTACCATACGATCAGAGGTGTGGCTGAACGACAGCAGTACGGAAAAGCCAAGGAAAGGAGGTGAAATGAGAACATTACAGGGTAGAAAATTTTATATCGCTGCCAGGGTTCGAATCCGGGACCTATTGAATGAGAAACGAACATCGTAACCTCAAGACCACGAGAGCCCCCTCTCTTGGGCACTGTTTAGATGCTTTGTCACAAAACAATAAATAATATGTTATGTACATAAACCGCGAAAACACTTACATAATTGATCCTCCAAATATTTTGAATAAAATGTAATGTTAATATGTAAGTCAGAAGCCTGTTAGGTTATGATATGTCACTAGCCGCGTGATTCAAACACCAATGTGCCAAGAAACAATTTTTCCAGGAGAAGCAAAAAACAGTTTTATTTCTTTATGCTCGTACCTATGAATCAGAAATTCAGATATTATGATATAAAACGATGTTGGACGATGGTCTGTAACTAACTACAAGAAAAAAAATTTCTTACATGAGTTTCTTTGCCGCTTATGCCTAAAACAAAACTAAAAACATGGTTCATGTATATTTACAAAAACAAAATAGCCGTAACACTGTTGTTTTTTATGGCTGCTTTTTTTAATTCTCGTCCATGAAGATTTCAGTGCTCTCTTTCTTGCCATGATTTGCCGTGACAAAACAACAAAACAACTCGTACTTGGCAAAAAACTGGATCAAAACAAGCTATCAAAAGTTTTTGCAAGCTACTAAGCGACCTATTATTTTCAACCGAAACCTGGATAAGTGGTTCAGATTTGATTTTGAGGACTGGTATTTTGCTGCAACTATTTTCGTAGCTCAGTGGACGGAAGCGTGTGGCAGCAACGAGTATACTCACAGTTCGGGTGCAACAGGTTAAGCCATTACCGTTTTCAAAATAAGTTTCTATTTCGTGAATTTTGTATCAAACAAATTCCTTTGAATGAATTATGTCTGTTCCAAATTACAGTCTTCTAAAACACGTTTTGTGCGAGATGCAGTGGCAGTAAGTAGTGAAAGGCTCACGGGCATGAGCCCCCTCCCCATTCCCCAACTCTATCCCAAAGCAAATAAATAATAACGAAATAAGCAGTTGAAACTGTTATGATCACAGAATGATCAACTTGGCGGCTTGCTCATTTATCCAATCGTTGTTGTCACCATTAACAACAATAGTAACCTAACAATCAAATGTCTTTAGGGCTCAGCAAAGGACGAGCCCGTTCCCACGGTCCCTCCTTAATGAAACCCCTCTTGTAAAAAGGTAGAAGACTTGAAAAAAATAACACTGCAGAGAGGGCTCACGCTCTCCTAACCCTGACAATGGGGTGAAAGTTTACGACACACTTTCCCCCAGTGACACAGTTCCCGAAGCACCCATTAGACCTTTGTTAGGTGCGTTCTACTTTCCGCGACTACATCCCCCAATCCAGCTCATAGCCGGTATACGTTTGGAGTGCTGTGTGTGCATGCATGTCTGTGTGTGTCCCGCTGATATTTAACAGTTGTTAATTACATCAAACCACTTTTGGGGCAACTTTTCCATCAGATGAAAATTAATTAGAGAAATTTGGAGGTGAAACGGCTTAGTCCCCACCATCCAGAAGAATTTGACGTAGAACAAAGAGATGGAAGACAAAGGTGACTCTTCTCATTTGTGAATGGTTCTCAAAATTCCATGGCTCGCTGTGAGTATAGAAAAATCATCACTGTTTTGTTCTCATTGCTTGCTATTTGATGGTAAAGAAGTGGAAGAAACCTAAGCCACACCCAAAGTGTGGTCCACCCACCGCCACAGGCGAGATGTTCAGGTATCACCCTGTACATGGTTTTCTTCCAATTTTTTTTTTTAAAAGGGAAGACTTCTAGAAAAAATAAACATTAAAACACAACAGTATTTTTACTCACATAAGACGTGTGCTCCTTCATGTCATGGTCATTGCTATGGTTCCCAGAAGTCTTGCCCCGCCAGAAACAGTCCTGGCACAAGTTGTAATTACAGCAACGGCGACACTTGTAACGGAATCCTGCGATGGAGGCTCGGCGACATGCCTCACACTGCACTGGATGCACCACTGAACAGGTAATTACATGAAGCATTCAGAATTATGCAAAAAAGGAAACAAAAACGGAGTTGGCTTGAGCAAGAGCAAAAATTTGCACACTGACACTGAAAAAGTAATCCAGAGCAAGGAAAAGGCAAAGCAGACATAGAGGAATAGTAGAGGAAAACATCAGACACCTCACCTGCCTCTGACAATGTTTCTCATACTTACCAAAAGAGGTGCTCCTCCCCCCACTCCCTCAAGTGGGGTCGGTGTATTACAAATTGATGTATGGCTCACCAGCAAGAGGTGTAACTCTTGCAAGGAGAGGGGGGCGGGGAACGCAGGTTGTCATGGGTGTCTGCTTTCCTTCTATACTTTTCTTTTCTTTTTACTCTTACCATTCTGAAGGTCTATATTCAGCTACAATCCCATATTTCAGATCATAAATTACGGAATAAAAACCCATGTGGGCCCAAAAGATCAACCAAGAGTGAAAACTTGCGATCACTTAACTGCTCGTCACGTCACAGATCAGCCACTCTTATGAATATGATTACATGTCTGTTGTAAATCTCTATGAAACGGTACATTGTTTGCCCCTCATGGGGTCTTGCCCAGGTGTGAACTCGCAGACGCATTTGTTTTCCGCTACCATGGCACTCTCATGAGAACTCCACCTGTATTTACACTTCACACGCTGGATGGGTAGGGCCAACAAGTTTACTCCAGGCAGGGTCACACTGAACGGTGAACTTTTCCCTGACCATTGCTGCAGTAATTGTCTCTTTTTTAGTTTTAGTAGAGGTTTTACGTCGCTCACAACTGAGTAAGGTCATATGAGCGCCAGAAGATTAGAAGTGTTACAAGAGAGTAGCAAACATAAAAAAAGAAGAAGGGGAGATAGGGACGATAGATGCTTCATAGGAAAGAAGAGGCAAACCACACCAGAGTACCCGTCAACCACCCACGTAATTGTCTCTACTTCTGAAACAGACTCAATTTTAATTAGTGCCGTCAAAATGCAATGATGCATAAAGACAAAGGCAGGGGAACTCGGTCAGAGAGGGAAAGCTATACATTTTGGACAGGTTAAAGGTAGGAGCAACTGGATACACGTAGATCTTGAGAATAAGTGAAAATAGCATGTCTCATGCCACTGTGATTGGTCATCACAGCTGAGCACCATTTGCTCACCACAAGTCATAAACCCCGCCCAGGCTTCCGTCAGTTCATTCTAGAGTAAAGGAAGACCATTTTACCAGTTGTGGACCTAAACATGGGTCACCATGGAATCCCAAGTTTCCCTTCAGGGATCAGAAAAGTATGATTTTGTGGCGACTAACCTTAAGACCAAATTGTTAAGGTGTGTTGTTGTTATGCGTAGTACGTCGCACTTGAGTTCATGAGAGTCAGTTCAGTGAAAGTGTCCAAGCTGTTCGGGTGGAAAGTACGAAAGTTATGTCACGTCCTGCAATGGCAATGTGTTTGTTTCTCTTCATGCTACATTGGTGACCCCGACGTGATTTAACTTAAGGTAACCTTGTCTAGAAATCTAGATTTCATTTAGCATAACCTAGAATCTAGTAACAACGATACGTTTCTCAAAATCATGGCAAAACGAAACTGTAGCACTCAAACTTCCTACATTCTGGATTTCTTGTCATTCAGCGTGGTTCGCACAAACAGAGGCCCCATTTGCTTTGCATGGGATCACAACTGACGAGACAAAATACTACTACGTCGTAGCGGCACTTGATGCAGCTACAGCAGCAAGATCCCTATCCATAATTTCCTCACCTCCTTCAAGTCAAAAATACGACACACTCAAGTCTTTCCTTATAGAGGCCTATAGTTTTATCAGAGGAAGAAAAAGCAGCAGCCTTATTGAGCATAAAAGAACTGGGCGATAACAGGCCCTCTGAGATGATGGAAAAAATGCTAGCTTTGTTGGGAGAACACAAACCTGGTTTTCTTTTTCGCCATATTTTTTTACAGCTGCTGCCAGAACCTATTCGAGCTCCTCTGGCGAACTCCCACCACAGAACAGATTACCGCGCATTGGCGAAAGAAGCGGATAACCTGTACAACTCCCTTTCGCCAAATTTGAAAGTCTATACAGCGGTGCGACCTACCGATTCTGTTTCAGGCCTTTCCGAAGCTGATGCTATTTGCTGGTTCCATCGAAAATTTGGATCTAACGCAAGACGCTACAGCAGTCCATGCAAGCACTTTAAGAATTTCCAACACAAAAAGCATCAGGGAAACGGAAGAGCGGGCCAGCAGTAGAAGTAGAAGATCCGACTGTTGGTCCGAAATGTTGCTCAACAACAACTCTTACGACACCGACGACAGATTGTAAAGTAACTCAGCTGTTTGTCACGGACATTAAGTCTAAACAACGTTTCCTGATAGACACAGGTGCCCAAGTCTCTGTAACACCAGCGTCATGGGCTGAAAGAACGTCAGGTGAGACAGGTCCACCCTTGCAAGCAGCCAACGGCTCAACCATAGTGACCTATGGATCCAAAGTTATTCCTCTTTATTTCGGTGACCGTGTGTTTAAAGCACGTTTGATATCAGCCAATGTTAAGCGACCCTTACTGGGGCTGATTTCCTCCGGTAGCACAATTTATTAGTTGATGTTCGAGGACACCGTCTAATTGAGGCAGACACCTTCTCGCATATCTCTTGCTCGGTCAGTTCCATTTCAACCGGCCCAGATCTGGCCCTCATAGAACCATCAAGCAATAGATTCCGCAAGATTCTCAACAAGTATCCCGAACTCTTAAAGAGTACTTTTTCCTCAGCCGATGTCAAGCATCGTATGCAACACTTTATTCCCACCAAAGATCGACCTGTTTTTGCTCGTGCTCGTCGCCTGGCACGAGACAAACTCGCGTCTGCAAAGAAGGAGTTCCTTGGGATAGAGAAAATGGGCATAATACGGAAATCAAACAGTCCCTGGGCATCGCCTCTGCATGTTGTGCCTAAAAGCGACGGAGGGTCCCGCCCAGGTGGAGATTACCGCAAGTTGAACGATGCTACAGTCCCAGATCGTTACCCCATACCCCATATTTAGGACTTTTCTGCTCGCCTAAATGGTAAGACCAATTCCTTAAAATTGATCTTGTTTGAGGATATCATCAGATCCCCATGGAGCCCGAGGACGTACCTAAAACGGCATTGATCACACCCTTCGGTCAGTGGGAATTCTTGAGGATGCCATTCGGGTTAAAGAATGCAGCACAAACATTTCAGCGACTAATGGACACAGTGCTTCAGGACCTAGATTGTGCATTTGTATATCTGGACGATATCCTAGTTGCTAGTTCATCAGCCCAGTCTCACGTCGACGACCTCAACGCAGTTTTTCAGCGGTTGCGACACCATGGCTTGGTGATTAAATTGGAAAAATGTCTTTTTGGCATTGCATCACTTCATTTTTTAGGACATCGGGTTTCTGCGTCAGGTTCATCACCTATGCCCTCTCGGGTTGATGCCGTTAAGGAGTTTCTTAAGCCAAATACAGTCAAAGCGCTGCAGGAGTTTCTGGGTGTACTGAATTTTTACCATCGTCTCATTCCCAACATCGCTGCGATTTTGCACCCACTTTACCACGCTCTGAAAACAGAGAAACCTCGTCAAGCTCTAAGTTGGACCGATGAAACGAACCAGGCATTCCTTTCGGGTAAACAAGCCTTGGTAAACACATCTATTCTGGTTCATCCATGCGCAGACTGCCCAATCGCTCTCACTTGTGATGCATTTGATGTGGCAGTCGGTGCTGTCCTCGAGCAATACAAGAATGATCGTTGGGAGCCTCTCGCCTTTTTCAGCCGGCAACTACGTAAGCCGGAAATGAAATACAGCACCTTTGATAGAGAGCTTTTAGGTGTAGATCTTGCAATACGCCATTTCCGGTACATGGTGGAAGGTAGGCAATTTATATCTACACCGATCACTAACCGTTGGTCTCTGCAATGTCAAAAACTACAGACTTGTGGTCAGCTTGGCAGCAAAGGCAGCGATCTGCTATCTTGGAATTCAGTACTGACATCAGGCACATATCTGGAAAGACAAACATTGTTGCCGATTATCTCTCACGTACTGTGATCACAACTAATGCAGTCTCACTCGGCATAGATTTTGCAGCCTTAACAGCAACTCAGAAGTCGAGTACAGCTGATATACAGGCGTACACTTCAGCTTTCACAAGCATAAAGGTCATTAAAACGAAGTTGAGCGACGAAGGTCCCGAAGTCCTTTGCGACATTTCAACTGGCAAAGCTCGGCCCATTGTGCCTCCAGAGTTCAGACGCCAGGTGTTTAAGTCTGCACACAAACTTTCACACCCAGGCGTTAAGGCTACAGTTAAGATCATCTCTGAAAAGTTTGTGTGGCATGGCCTACGACGTCAGGTCAGCAGTTGGGTGTCACGAATGCCAGACGTCGAAAATCCAGAAACACACCCGTGCCCCCTAGAGACATTTAGTACCCGACAAGCAGTTTTCACACATCAATATTGATATAGTGGGTCCACTTCCTCAGTCACGTGGTCGAAGGTATCTTTTAACCATTATTGACAGCAACACAGGATGGCCAGAGGCGATCCCTATGCCTAACATAACAACAGACGAATGTGTTAACGCTCTCATAGGAGGATGGATCTCCCGTTTTGGTGTTCCTGCCGATATATCATCGGGCCGAGGATCTCAATTCACTTCTCTAATTTGGACTGATATAGCTCAACGCCTTGGAGTTCACTTACATAGAACAACGGCTTTTCACCCCCAAGCAAATGGAATGATCGAACGGTTCCATCACTCACTTAAAATGGCATTGAAGGCCAGACTCACTGGTAACAAATGGGTGGAAGAACTTCCTTGGGTACTCCTTGGGCTACGAACCGCTCCCAAGGATGACCTGGGATATTCATCAGCAAAACTGGTCTATGGTGAGCCACTGACTGTTCCAGGTGATCTTTTACCCTCTGAAGCATCTGCCTGGTCAGCAACCGATTTTTTAACAACTTTTCGAGCTAAAGCACAGTTCACTAGGCCTAGACCAGCTATCCACCACAGTGACCCAGTCACATACTTCCCACCATCTTTGTTAACAGCGAAGTATGTTTACATCCGCACAGATACCGTGAAAGGTTCACTTCAAAGACCATTCACAGGTCCTTACATGGTTCTCGCCCCGGGAGAAAAGACCTTCCTTCTGGATATCGGAGGCCGCACGGAATGCATCTTAGTAGATCGCCTCAAGCCTGCACAGGTAGACCCAACCCAACCTGTCTATCTACAGCAACCAGCACGACGCGGCCGCCCTCCGGTGTTGCGGGAATCAAAACCTACCGTTAGGAACACCGATGGGCGAGAGCAAGATACTGAGGCCGTTCACCACCGACAACTGACGTCACGTGCTGGACGTCAAGTGCGTCCACCCGCACGCTACCAATGATCCCATGAGACGTCAGTGCTGGGGGAGGTGTGTGGCAACTAACCTTAAGACCAAATTGTTAAGGTGTGTTGTTTTTACGTGTAGTACGTCGCACTTGAGTTCATAAGTGTCAGTTCAGTGAAAGTGTCCAAGCTGTTCGGGTGGAATGTACGAAAGTTATGTCTCGTCCTGCAATGGCTTACGTGTGTTTGTTTCTCTTCATGCTACAATTTATTATTATTTTATTTTCTGATTTAAAGTTCTAGTTCCTCATCTTACTAAGGACACCTTCACAGATAGGTGAAAGATGGGAAACTCTATACATGTGTAAAAGCCAACTTGGTGTAGTTGTAAAAGCTCAAATAGTTGCCATCTGTCTGACAAAGTTTTAAACAACTCTAAACACTTTCCCATCCACAATCCTACATGGAATTTCCATTTCTCCCCTATCTATTATGTGGATGAGCAGAACACATTTCAAGTTCTAACCACAATTGCATACAGCACATTTATCTACAAATTACACTACCCTGGAAAATATTTGAACAATTTTAAAGGCAGTCCGTGGGCCTACACAAAAATAAAGAAAAAGATATTTCAGTGAGCAATTGATAGCAATAATAGAGAACAATACATTCGTTGTTTTAGTAGAGGTTTTACAACGCTTGTAACTGCACAAGGTCATATGAGCACCAAGGGGTGGATGTCAACAGAAAAGTCCTTACGGGGAATCGGGCTTACTCTGCTCACCTCTCTAGCTTCAATAACACAAAGTCTGATTCGACTATCATGGCACCCCGGAAATAGCAGGTCACAAGAGTGTGACAAACATGATACAAAAGAAGTAGAGGAAAATTGACGATAGTAAAGATGAGGAAAGAAAAAGCAGCAGTTCCCTGTTGCAATTCCGGCACAGTTATGAGCATGACATTGATGAATCAGCCCATTTACAATTCTACTGTGCTACTGTGCAACAGAACATGGTAATGTCCCCCCTTTGGGAATGGCCTAAAGACACTTCAGTCAGGAGCACCGCCCGGGGGGGGGGGTTGAATATAAAATGTTTTTTGAAAATAAAAGTCATAAAAGACAGCATGCTTAATTCTTTTTTCCCTTTTAAGGGAATGCCTTAACTTCAAATTAACTCACTTGGCCACTTCAATTTCCTAAAGGGCTTACAGCATTTCTAGTGAGGCACATTCTGTTACCAGTAACAAATTCACTCCAGGCACTCTTTGTCTAGAAATTGCATCATTTCTATTGTTACACAACCCTACCAAGCAGAGTGTTGTGCACATGGAGATGCCCATACACTGTGTGCCATTGATAAAGTTCATCTTTTGAACCAATGACCACAAAAAATAAGCACTCAACATGGTATTCATTTCTAATGTTACAGTTATAAGGTGTCAGTAATCAAACTTAGATCTCAACATAAGATCTCCAGGCCTTCAGAACTAGACTAAAATAAAACATGGTTCACATTCATGTGGGAAAATATTACCATTCTCCACATGTGACATGCGGTTGAGGGCTGGCAGCCACATCAGTGTCTGTCGTCCCGGGATGGCCATCATGACAGACAAGAAGTCGTTCACAGTGACAGGGTTCTGAGAATAAGTTACAATATATTACAATTTGGAGAAACTGCAATATCAATAACTAACAAAAGCAAAATACAGAGAAAGAGAATTACAACGTATCAGTAGTACCCTCTACTTATCCACCATTCAGAAAATATAAGTAGGCTACTCGATCAATCAATCAACAAGTACCAGATCTGTAACAGACATCAGCAATCATGGTTGGCCATTCATTTCTTTGCTCAGATGCTCTAAAAAAAACCTACTATCCTGGTCTTGCCTCATGACCCCTGTTCAAGCTTTCCAAGTAAGTTGCTCTGGGTATACCCTGATCGGTTTGCCTTTAGTTTTACCAGTAAGCAAAAGCTGTTCAAGCCCAGTACATTCATGTCCTAAAAACTTGTGTGCGTGCCTGGTGAAAGGTACTGAATAACATATTTTGAGGAAGTGCATTTTATTGTATTTTCTTGTACAAAAATCAGTTCTGGACAACTTGCTTTTTAAATTTTTAAGATAGCTTCAGCATTTTGTGAGATCAGATTAATTTTGTCAAGTAGGGTGCCGAAACAAAGTTTTGAGAAAAGTGGCTTTAAAGTTACCCTTAGTTCTAGATTGTGTTCAACTTAAAATGAATATCGATCGATCAGCCAGCCATTCTGTTTGTCTCCATAACACATAACATAACCGTTAAAACTCATCAAAGGGCAACTTTTAAAAAAATGTTTAAGACAACTGAACAGTTTCAAAGTGTCATTGAAACGCATTTAAAACCAATTCACGATCCAGTAAAACTAAAATTGTCACAAAATGGCTTTTCTTTGCTTACAAAGTGTGGGAGGGTACATGTATGTGCAGAGCCTCCCTTTTTTATTGAGTCAATGTATTCTTGAGCAGTGCACAGAACAAGATAGCACACTAGCTGACCTAAAATTTGATATGTGATGTAATGGGGTTGATTTTTAGGAATGAGTTTTATTTGTTTGTGTGAGTAAAGAGAAGCACATCGACACAATAATGGTCATTTAGTGCTAGGGTGAAAAAAGACTGACAGACAAAAACACCCGAGGGAAAGTTAAGAAGTAAGACCTATCAGTGGCACCCTCCAAACACATGAATGCGTTATACAGCCTTCAACAAAAGTAAAGGACCACCTTGACAGACAGCCCTGATTTTTTTTTTATTTGAAAAAAAAAAACAGCAAGGAAAGTTTCAAAATTGTTTGCTCTGAAAGTGTTAATGGGTTACAATGCATACTGCAAAGCTTCCAAAAGGGCAAAACCGCCATGTGCAGCATGGAAATCCTCGGGGAATTTTAGCCAAATTTGCAGGGGGTTTTTAATGACTTGTGTGCGACACCACAGACATTACTCAGTAAAAATTTCGGGTGTACGTCATAAACAGACGTTTGGTCTCGAACTGCGCTCACTTTGGTGGCAATAAAAGCAGCCGTTTGCGAAAAATCCAGTATCGCATCAACGTGCCACCAAGACAAAAGCTGAGAGACTTTGATCATGCCCGAGCTATGGCATGGCTGCAGGATGGAGTTGGAGCTCGAGAAGTTGCCAGAAGGCTTGCAGTGTCACACTCTGTTATTTTCCGCCTGAGGCAGCGCCATCAAGCCACTGGATCAGTCCAAGAACGTACACATGCAAGTCAACCCAAGAAGACAACTCAGAGTGTTTGCAAGTGGTCCTTAACTTATGTTGAATCTTCTTAAATGACAATACTATAAACTTTACTCTTTCGTCACACTGATGCCAAGTAGTCAGATCGAAATAGGTTACATGCTGACCTAAATTTTGGTATGCAATGTGATGGGTTTTGCTTTTATGAATGAGTTGTAGAAACCTTCCACTGATGTAGGCTCTGACAGCAAATGTTCCAACTCAATTTTTGTTATTATATAAGATGACTTGTGTCAAAAAACATCTTCAAAATACATTTCTTTTAGTAGTAAACACAAAGCCTTCTAAATACCATTAGATAAATGACAAAAGAATCATTTTTAAATGGAACTCGAATTTGGTAAAATTTCAATTTTTGACCTTTATTGGCTTGTAACTCAGTTAATGCCTCTTACGGTTCCTTTCACCAGGCACCCATACATTTGTCTCTTTTTATTTATTTTTTAAATTAATGAGCAGCCCACATAGGCTTTTAAAGTACCGTGGTGTCCACTTAATAGCCACCCACACCACATAAGAGTAACCTCCTCCTAATAGAAACCAAAGCTTGTTTAACATAATGACCCCACACCTCTCCCTTTGAAAATTCAGTTAGCAGCAACCTTTGCATAAGAGCAACCAAAATCTACTTCCCAAGGGGTTGCTGTTAGGCAGACACCACTGTTCTACCTCATTTGATATATTTTTCTTCAGTGAATTTCAACAGTCTCCTAGGAAGTAATATTTCTGCTGCTTGTATTTCATTTTCAGTCTTTGGTAATTATCCATATTCAAAATCGTATAGAGAAGACTTAACCACACAAAGCCTTTTTAAACTCTTATTTTGGTAGTCCTTGAGATGTTTCCATTTTTCAGGATTGGGCCCATTTTATTGAAACTGTCTTAAGTTATTGCAATTCTTCTATTTTATTTCTTTATTTCTGTGGACATTGGGCATTCCTAGCTGTTTCAGGACGTATCGCTGATATATCGGAGCGAGTCCACACCCCTTGCAGAAGTATCGCCGATATTTCAGCTGTGATAGGGTGCCTCAATTTTGTTTCGTTTTAACATGATCTGTCATTCACAATTACTTTTTATTGTTATTGAAACCTTGAAAAGGATTTAACTCTATCGTACGCCCTGGGGTCATTTTGTACCCCTGGGATTGTATTCTTCACATTTTAGAATACTTCTAGTACGAAGATCTCTTTGAAACTTTCAGTATTTCTCAAAAATCATTTTGACAGACTGCTATGCAAAGCGTACGAATCAGATTAACGAGTAAATTTCCTCTTTGGAAAGTGATGGCACAGAGTTCCCCACGTCGTATAGATACGATAGTAAAACACAACATAAGGATAGGGTTAAGAAATGAAAACATCTAGTTTCACTTTGTCAAAGCGTCGGTTTGGCGAAAAGCAAGTGAATTAGTTCTTGTGGTCTTTCATCAACAAAACGATGAAACCGGACTCAGAGCAAATATCATAACTCAAACAAAAATTGGAATATTGCTTTCAAATAAAAAGCTGCGCATTCAGAAACTTATGGATTATGCTCTTGGCCTGTATATGATAAGATATTTATGCTGATTTGCTTTCACTTGTTTAATGAATGTAATTTTTTCCATCAAAATTTATTTTTCTCATCACCATTTCTAACCCTTGTAATGCATACTTATGTTAAAAATTAATCCTTGTTTCATGTTGGAATGTATTCCTCATTCAATTTCCTTCCATTTGATATATATCATATGTTACGATTTCAGTGATGATATGCTTATATGAAGTTATTTTGTACACCACCTGTGTAGCCAAATCGAGCCACAAGACCCAAAAAAAAACTACGTCCGGAAAGAGCTAGATACTTAAATTGTTTGAACTAGTTTGATCTTTTCACTTTTGCTTATAAGCTAGCAAACAGGATTCGCTGCTTTTTTTTTAGATATTACCATGAGTTCTGCTAGAGTGATCCATTTTATGATTACAAAATACTAAATAATGATAATAAAAACATTAACAATGATCACTTCTATATCATCCACTCCCTGGTGGCTCTAAGCACTTCACAATATGATGAGATTCAAATCAACGTTTCATGCATTCTGACCCATTGTGAGTGGTTGGCGGGTGCTCTGGTATGGTCTGCTCCTTCTTTCCTATCAAACATATCAGCCTCATCTCTCCTCCTTCCTTTTTGTGTTTGTTACTCTCTTTTAACACCTCTAATCTTCAGCATCCTATGACCTAATTGTGCCGTAAAACTTTCGCTAAAAATTGAAAACATACTGGTCCATTCAATGTAGCCTACAACAATTCTTTCAACTAAATATTATTCACTCTTCATCTGAAGAAGAACACATATACAAAAAGAAAATCACTGTGGCTACTGATCACATGTACTATTGGAAGAAAAATAAAACTAGTTAGCAAAACAGGGTTTAAATAACATGTTTTTAGACCAGATTTAAATGCGATCAAAGTAGGCACTCCTTTTAAATGCAGTGGGAGGGAATTCCATGCTGAGGTAACAGTTGTCGAAAAAGCCCTACTCCAATTTTTTTAGATTTGCAAAGCACAGTTTGACTGTTTCTTATTAATTAATGGATTGTAAATTTCGAGATGGAATATACTCGAGTAGTAAATTAGACAGATATTGTGGTGCTAGATTGTTCCTACACTTACAGCACATTACTGCAACTTTGCAATCAACAAGGGTTTTAGCAGGGAGCCAATGTAGCAATGTGTATTTATCTATTAGTTTTTTGTATTCTACTTTAAAAGTTTTGGTGTGTGCTTTCCTTCTTGTGTGTGGCCAGCTGTAAATCTACTTTTGCCTTGGTGAGGTGCCACGGAGGGAGGCTCTCCACCGGAGAAGTGCGGAAAGCCCCCAGAGCGAGGCGGAGTCCTTGGTTTTGTACTGGGTCTAACATTTTCAGGACGTGTGGTTTTGCCGATCCGTAGACTTGACAGCCGTAGTCAAGCCTGGACCGGACAAGGGAGATGTACAAGTGGAGAAGGTGTTTTGAGTCCCCGCCCCACTCAGGATGCGATAGAGTTTTCAAAGCGTTAAGCGCTTTCTGGCACCTCACACGAAGGTCTTTGATGTGTGGTATGAATGTGAGTTATTTTTCGAATATAACGCCGAGGAAACGAGCTTGGTCCTGGACGGGAATCCTTTCCCAGTATAGTGTAAAATCCGGCTGCAGCACACGTCTGCCTGTTCGGCAGTAGTGTACTGCAACCGTCTTCGACAGGGAGAACTTGAATCCGTTATTGTTTGACCACTTTTCGAGTTTGTGCAGCTGCTTTTGCAGCTGCCTTTCCATAGATCTCAGAAGAGTATTTTTCGAAAAGCAGCATATCAAAAAGTCGTCAACGTATAACAATCTGTCTATGCTGTTTTGGAGGGTTTTTACGATGGAATCTATTTGAATTTCAAATAGGAGAGGAGAAAAGATGCTCCCCAGGGGGACTCCTTCCTCCTGTTGGTGGGGGTCTGAAAGGGAGGATCCGAAACGAACCTGAAAGGAAGGGTTCTTCAGGAAGTTGCCAATGAAGCAGGGAGGTGACTGTGTATGCCGAGTGCGGGCAGGCTCGGAGAATGCCGTACTTCCAGGTTGTGTCGAAGGCTTTTTCTAGGTCGAAAAAGATGGCGATCATGTAGCCTCCTTCAGCGAACGTCTCGCGTATAAAGGTCTCCATGCGGACCAGGTGATCCAGAGTGGATCGAGTTTTCCTGAATCCGTACTGGAGACCGCTCAGCGAACCCGTCGTCTCCAGAAACCACATGAGTCGCCTATGAATCATTTTTTCAATAAGTTTGCACAGACAGCTCGTTAGTGCTATTGGTCTGTAATTGGATGGGTGTGTGTGGTCTTTGTTTGGTTTGGGTATTGGAATGACAGTGGCGAGACGCCAAGACTCCGGAAAGGAGTGCGACCGCCACATGTCGTTGTATATGTCTAGTAGGAGTGTAAGTGTTTCTGAGGGTAAGTGTCTAATGATCTGGTTGTGGATGTCATCCAGTCCTGAGGCTGTATTGCCCAGGTCCGAGATGCACGATGTTAGTTCGTCTATTGCGAAGTCTGCGTTGTAGGTTTCAGTGTTGTTTGAGTGGAAGTTTAGGTGTTGTTGTTTTCTTTTAGTTTTGATGTTTTTAAAAGTGGTGTTGTAGTTTGCTTGGGATGTGTTTTTGGCGAGAGATGTAGCTATTGTGTTTGCGATGTCTACTTGTGTTTCAGCTGTTGTTCCATCCGGCCTCTGGACGTGCCGAATGGTGTCTGTGCGTCTTCCCAAGAATTTTTTTAGTGATTTTGAAAACTTGGTTTAGTGGTGTCTGGCTGTTGATTTTGGAGATGTATTTTTTAAATGATTGTCTTTTGCTCTCCCTGAGGCATCTACGTGCCACAGCTCGAGCCTTTAAATAATTAATCTTGTTTTCTGTGGTGGAGTTGTTGACGGCCTTTCAATACGCTGCCTTCTTTTTCTTTACTGCATCCTCACATTCCCCAGAGAACCAGATCTTGTTCTTTCGGGGTTTTGTTTTTGTTTTTGGTATGTGTTTGTGGCATATTTGAAAAAGCTTTTCGTGGAATTTATTGTAGTTGAGGTCGAAAGAGGGGTTCAGAATCTGGGAACATTGATTGGCAAACCCGTAAGAGACAGATGTTATTTTGAAATAAAAAATCTTCTACTATTTTTCCTTTCTGGTCTGTAGGTTTGTCTCCCCCAACGGCGTTGTGGACATTAAAATAGCCTAGCAAAATAAAGGGTTCTGGAAGCTGAGCCTTTAAGTAATTTAGTTGGGTTATTTTGAGGGGGTAATTTGGTGGGATATAAACTGAGCAGATCGTGATTGGTAAGTGCAGGGTGACCCGTACGGCAATAGCCTGGAGGGACGTCCTAAGACGTATTATTTGTCTCTGAAGTGTGTTGTTGTCGGTGTAGATGGTGGTACCACCGGAAGCAATCTGGTTCTTCGTGTGAATGTGATGATACGCAGTAAATTCTCTTAAGTCTATGGTTGAAGCCGGGGCGAATTGTGTTTCTTGTATACAGGCCACACGTGGGCACAGTGTGGCCTGTAAGTGTTGCAATTCTGCAATGGAAGCGGATTCCGCTTGGGTTGTGAGGAGGAGGAGGGGGGGAGGAGGAGGAGGAGGAGGACGAGGACGAGGACGAGGACGAGGAGGAGGAGGAGGAGGAGGACGAGGAGGAGGACGAGGAGGAGGAGAAGAAGGAAGAAGAAGGAGGAGGAGGACGAGGAGGACGAGGACGAGGAGGACGAGGACGAGGAGGACGAGGACGAAGAAGAAGACAAAGAAGAAAAAGAAGAAGAAGAAGAAGAAGAAGAAGAAGAAGAAGAAGAAGAAGAAGAAGAACAAGAACAAGAACAAGAACAAGAACAAGAACAAGAACAAGAACAAGAAGAAGTAATAGAGGAGGGGTGAGGGGGAGAAGGGGGGGGGCGGAGAAAGAGTCCACCCCATCCTCCCCAAGAACCCCAAAGCGGTAAGTCAGTGATACCTGAAAGGTGGGTACCACAGTTTTAGTAGGAACCTTTTTGTGTTTCAGTGCAGTAAGTCGCTTGTTGACCGTGGGTTCTGGGGGGTCAACAGTGGAAGCACTGGCCGACTTCGTGACTGGCCGGAATACGCTTGCATATGACCGGCCAGGGACCGGGGTCATACCTGGTGGGCAGACAGCTTTACGGGCTTCTTGAAAAGAGCAGCCATTTCGTGCTTTATACTCTTGGATTGCGCGTTCTTGGATCCAAGTCGGGCAATCCTTGCTGAAGGCTGTGTGCCGGCCTTGGCAATTTGGGCAGCACGGACTTTTCAGGATGCCCAGTCTTGCCGCAGTGAGGACACATGGCTGCAAGTCGGCATCGCGACTGACTATGGCCAAACTTCTGACACTGAAAGCAGCGTAGAGGGTTTGGCACATAGGGTCTAACGTCCAAGACAAAGTATGATGCCCGAATGGTGGCTGGAGGGCGGCATGAATCAAAAGTTAGAATTATTGTGTTCGTTTCTATTGTGGACTCCCCCCGCCGAATAGTAATTCGACGGGCTTCGACTACACCCTCAGTTATCCACAATTTCTTGGTTTGAGCAGCCCTTCAGCTCATGGCTGCGGACCACGCCCTTCGACTGGTTAAACTTCTGGTGTCGCTCGGAAACAGAAGAAACACCACCGAAGGTCGTAATCTTTTCAAGTCCGGCCAGTTCTTTATCCGATGCGCACTTGATGAGAGCACCAGAGGACAGTTTCTGGACATTCTTAGGAATGTATCCCAGAACCTGTCTTAGAGCATCTCCTGTCTTGAAAATGTTTAGATCAGTGACCTTTTTCTGCGCATCGGTGCTGCGGATGGTCAAGTACGGCTGCCGCGAAAGCTCCCTGAGAGGGGGGAGGGCAGAGGCAGTCGTAAAGGCCCTTTTTCCTTTTGGCGTTTGTTTGCTCGGCTCAGCGGTCACACCCGCTTCCGCGAACCAAGACTTTTTGGCAACGTTGGGAGTTGGGGAAGAGTTTTTAGTTGATGAGCAATCCATGAGAGTTTTTTTAGGTGATTCGACTCCGGGGCTCCCCGCCCGCCATCGAGCTCAACAAGGAGACACATTGCTCGGATGACCAGAGCTGTGCCAGGGCTACCCCGGAGCTATACTCTCCACGAGAATGCATAAAACCCTCCCGCCAAGATTGACCCAGGGCTTGAAGGGGCTTCAACTCCCAACCAATAGAGTAGCATGGGCCGTGCCACCCTCCCATCTAAGAGGAAAACCTGGGCCAAAAAGGTGTGTTGGTGAGGGACAGTCCATAGACTGATCTCACCTCAACCGCCGGGTACCCGGTTTCCCTCCGCACAAGTCGCACCTCACGGTCAACAAGGTGCCCACTCTGTGGGATGGGTGACCTCTCTTTTTGTTGCACATGAGGTCAGCGGTGGGAGGAAAGATAGAAGAAGAAAGAAAGAAGGAAGGAGAAGAGGAAGATACACCAAAGTAGGTGTCGCATCCGGATCCCAGAGGGTTGGTGTCCATGTGAGACACCTCGTCTTTGAAAGGGTTGCACCTTCTGCAAACGAAGCAGTGGGTCTATTTCTATCCCCCGACCCACTGGGGGTGCAGATAGGGTTAGCAGTAAAGGGGTTAATCCAAAAACCGTAAAAGAAATTTCTTCTCATCTGAGGATTTTTACCTGTCTAGGATGGACAATGCTTTGCCTGCTCAACCCTGATTTGAAACAAAACTCCCAAGTTTCGTTCCATCAGCTCCAACCTTAAGGAAGGGGATAGGGCTGCAGCTACGGGATGGATGTTACACCATTATTGTGAGTCATAAGTGATGTAGATGGTCTCACAAGTGCTGGTAAAAGTGCTCGAATGGCACTCCAACACCAAAACTTTCCTGAGTAGCAAGAGGTGAAATAAATTTGACCACTGCCTGCAGCCCTCATCATACAGCAAGCAGAGAATGATAAAATTTGTCGAATTGCTGTTACGTGCCTGGGAAGAGTAGCATTGGTTGAATGCGCTTTTTACACCTACGGGTGGGTGTAGTTGTGGTAACAAAGGAGACGTTGAATCAATTGTTTTTAATTGGCCAAACAGTGGTCCTATAAGATACAAGCACTGGTAGCAAAGGATAAGAGGATAAGTAAGACTGATGCATATCATTATCAGAGGAAAGCACTTGGAAAGTGTGATGTTTTGACTACTTCTTGCCCACCTGACAGGCAGCCCCCTCCCGTAAATTCCCCTGTCCAGGACCGAATATGTGTAAGTCGGAAATTTATCGACAGGTTCGACTGTAGGCTACTTTAGAAAACACTGCCCACATAGGGGTAAAAACTGCGCGCACACAGCAGCACACACCTTTCGCACATGTTATGAGCCAGTGGCGACTCTATATGTGAGGCAGCGTGGTGAAATCATGTGCTTGTCAAAATAACGAAAAGGAGAAACAGGCATTTTTCCGCAAGTTTGGAAATTTTTATCGAATTTTTTTTTTGGCCTTAACTCCTTTTACGTCAATATAAAATCACATTTCCATGAGAATTTTTCTGAAAAAACATTGATTATAGTCATAAAACATGTAATGTTTCATTTTCAAGTACTGTTTAGCTATAGGAGTTACCACACTTTGGCAGCCATTTTCTTGCTAATTTCACCACTGAAACCAGTCGCCCTCACTTCTTTCAAATGCATGTATCTTGAGTTCTATTCAAGGTTTATAGATATTTATTTCATCAGTAGCAAAGGCAAATAAATCAACTTTCATATGATACCAATAACTCCACATGCCCAAAAATTATAGAAAAGAGAAAATCAAACTAAAAGTCATTTAATGTACAGAAAAAAGTAAGACGTATAGACTATTGTTTAACAAAGGGGGAAAAAAGAAGGTCGTCCAAATGGCATATTCCACCCACTCACAGACTACATTTGGGGAGTTAAGGGGAACACACAAAAAAAGAACTACAGAGACTGACTGCGTCAAAAAAGGTTCTGGAAGCTTCCTCAGAGTATCGGAATGATGTGCCCTCGTAGACAGCTGCTGGAAGCATCAGCAAATCACGCAGATACTCATCAAACCGAGCCCGCACCATGTGCCCAGAGGGGTCAGATATGAGGGTGAAGATATCTGTGAGAAGAAAACAAGATTCATAAAGCACTATGTCAGCATGTACTGAGACTGACAAACTTAACCTCTTCACCACCTGGACCACCATATGATAAGATTTATCCCCCTGTATCATGTCTTTCCAAAGGCATGGAAGGAATCACACAAAATAGTGGTTTCTGTGGAGTCTCAACTTTTGCATGTCACAAACCTTTACCAAGTTAAACGGTCATTCTCCTAATAATAAATTAGTAAAGAAAAACTTCAAACATGCAAAACACTTTGATTTTTTTCAATAATTCATGGGCTGCAAGACAGACATAGATCAACAGCGTCATTCCACAATCCCCCTTGTCAATTTCTGGGGGTTTTCAGATAAAGCAGTTACTGAAATAAGAAATCAAGGTGCATCTCACAATATAGTTAGTGGGTGGTTGAAGGATGCCACTGGTAGGTCCTACTTCTTTACTTTACGTCTGTTGTTTTAGTCTGTTTGTCTTACGTTTTTCCAGCACTTAATGATCATCATCATGTCGATGTGCTTCTCTTCACTAAAAGATAGTTCTTTTTCTATTTCACTATTTTCTTCCTTGTTTTAAAATGAAAACTAACAAGCGCTTAAGTCATGTTTCTCATTTTGAGCACTTTTCACAATACCCTAAAAATGACTAAGGCACTAGTGAAATAACACTGGCTATAGATACACCTTGTCCATTTGTTTATTTGCTTGAGAAAAAGAAAAACACATAAACATAAGAATCACATAGCGCTTGGGAAAGTTAAGACAAACAAATAGAAACAACAGAAGAATAGGTAGGACCTTCTCAACCACCAGATGTGAGGCATTGTTGTGAAATCAGGCGCTCACCAAAATCGTGAAATCCAAGAAATAAGCTTTTTTCTTCCCGTTAGGCAATTTTCATTAAATTTATATTTTTGGCTCAGTGACTTTTATGTCCAATAGAAAATACATGCTGTTACTGAAAAATGTTGATTTAAGGCACAGAAAATGTAAAATTAATATCCTAGGACTCTAAAGCTTTGGAAGTCAGCAAACTTTGGCGGCCACTTTAACACTAATTTTACCTCTGAAACCAGGAAACCCCAATCTCCTTCCATCGCAAATAGCTGGACTTCTATTGTAGATGGATGAGTAATTTTTACATCAAAAGCAAGACAAATGAATAAAGCTTTAAGATACCAATAACTCCATATGCCCAAAAATTGACGAGCACCTCATTCCACCACGTCGTGACACATACTATTTTTCTCACCATCAAAAACACAGAAAATATGAAAGAAACCTGTAAAATCACACCACTGATGTCTGGAAAAAGTCGAAGCAAAAACAGCAATCTCTCAAAGTTTGAATTAGAGAAAATAGGCCCTCAAACAAAAAAACACACCAAAAAAAACCACTCGCTTGACCTAATAACGTATTAAAATATTTACTAACTAATGACTTAGAGTACAAATGATGCATGAAAGTAAGAATGGAAAATGCACAGTGACATGCATTAAAACAATAACTTACATCGCAACTTGTCCACTAGTTTTCCAGAAGCTAAATGAGCAAGGGCAACTTTGACGGCAAAAGCCTGTATATGTCCTGTAGACTCCCTTAGAAAAAAAAGAAAAGAACTGATGAAGCGACACCACAGTGGCAACACTTGATCACAAAATGTCAAAAAGTAAGACTTTTTAGTTTTTGTTTTTGTAGAGGTTTTACGGCACTCGCAACTGCATAGGTCATATGAGCGCCAAGGGGTCAACAGAGAAGTCCTTACAGGGAATCAGACTAACTCTGCTCACCTCTCTAGCTTCAGCAGCACAAAGTCTGCTTTAACTATCAAGGCGCCCCGGAAATAGCGAGTCACATGAGTGTGACAAACATACAAAATAAGTAGAGGAAAATGACGATAGTAAGGATTAGGAAAGAAAAAGCACCAGTTCCCTGTTGTAGTTCAGGCACAGTTATGAGCATGACATTGTGAAATCAGCACATTTACAATTCTACTGTGCACTAGAACGAGAAATGTCCTAAAGACACTTCAGTCAGTGGCACCGCCCCGGGGGGTGAAAAGTAAGACTAACGAGCCATACTCAAAGCTCAGCTTAGAAAAACTAAACATGTTAGACAATAATTTGACAGGTAGACAGTGACTGATGATAAAGCAAAGGTGAACAAACACTGGACACAGCAAAGCTACGAGGGGGGGGGGGGGGTCAAAAAGTAAAGCAAGTTGTTTGCTATTTTGCCCAGTTTTACTTCAAATTTTATGACATTCGGCTCCCAAGTACTTGCACACGTTCTTCGTCACATCAAAATGGCTAGAGTAACGGTACTATTTGCGGCCATTTCTCACTTACTTTGCTCTAAAAGCCAAACAAATAATGATAACTAAAACATTTTTGGCCCGGAAATTTGCACATCATCTGGCCACTAGATTTATTATGGTTTGCCAAGAGGGATATTCATTCCAAAATGCCATGTGAAGGGACCAGTTTGCGATTAGGGAACCTTTATTCAGTCATTGAAGACACATTAGGCGGCCAGGGGACTGTGATGCGATCACATGGGGATATGTATGCGGTCAGGGCCTCCCAGCATGAATGTAGTATACCGTGGGTTTTTCTTCTTAAAGAAGCCATGCCGCTCGGTGGCCTCGTGGTTGACGGACTTTGGCCAAAAGGTTCGAATCCCTGCAGTGTGATACTCTGACCTTCGGCTTTTTGCTGAACTTTTTCTTCTCCTGATGTCCTCTTGTGAGATCATGTGATCTGCCTTCGGAATGACCATCTGTGTACAATAAGGCGTTACAACATTTACAACAGGGGTCACTGTAGCCTAGTGGTAAGGCACTCGCTTCATTATACTCCATATGCAGAAGATCTCGGGTTCGAATCTTGTTGGGCCCGAATTTTGTCTGAGTATTATGGCCAGATGGGCTGTCTCTTATATTACCTTCCTGTGTCGAAAGAGGGGAAACTACCAACTTGGTGCTCGGTAAAATAAGTAACAAACAAAAAAGTTATGGGAGAAACAGGTCAGATTAGTGAGAATGAAAATAAAAAGCTTAATGATGATCGGTTCTTGCTGCATTGACGACAATGAACACAATATTTCTGTCAACAACTTTGACAAACTTAAAAAAACAATGAGTGCATAGGGCCTAAATACTGCCATCAACTTTGACCGACACCTTCAAAACCGACTTGAGTGTCCTAAAAAAAAAATCAATAATCCTCCCCCCACTCCGAAGTCCAAAACTCCGCAACGCTCAGACTTTGAATGAACTTTGGTGACCCCAACAACCGCCGGTACTCACATGATGACATGTGATGTGAACACGTGCAGGTTCGCTGACCGGTCACATTGGCGAGCCCGACAAGCTGAAAATCGGACGACGCTTGATTTTCTTTTCTTTTTTTCCCACAATGACAGCACAGACACAAACATTGATTTATTTTCATGGCGACACGGCGTTTATAATTCGCAACCTGCATGTCACAATGTTGCATTATCAGACAGAGAAAAGCCGAACGAACATCACAATCATGACCGGCAAAAATGAACTTACTTTAAGGGGGTGTAGCTCTATGGTCAACACCCAAAGGCTATAGTTTTCAGTCTAATGCTTGCTTTTCTGCATCAAAAGGTGTGACATAGTGCAAAACAAGGTTACCAAGCAAAAAATTCAAGATTTTAGCCACAATAATCATGAGGAATGATTCAACATTTTAAAAACCAATTATATCTTATGCGAATCATCAACACTCATCAAGATAGAAGTCTAAACGGCGATTACTGTTGGTTGGTTAAATATGACCTTACAGAGCCAAATTTGAATTTTCTGAACTAACTTGTGAGCTTTACAGTCCTTCTTATGCACTACATTCAGGTGTCCATTATTTTAAGATTTTGTAAATAAAGAAAGGCCTAAAACTCCAAATGGGTACCATAAAACAGCAAAACTGCTTCTGTACGGTCATAGATGTATGTGTTTTCAAGATTGAGCGCAAATTTGAATAAATTCTAAAAGTAACTTTCTGAGACCCAGACCTAGTCAAAATAGTATTGCAACTTGGTCAGATAAACAATTCTGAGAAAGCTGAAAAGAGAGATAATTTTTTGTTAAGATTTTTCCTACTTTGCTACCTTTCTCAAATGCATTTTCCAGCTATTTATAAGTTTGATAAAGAAATTAGGCTTCTAAAGATGGATTCTTGATATAGATAGGCTATCTATAAAGATACTCTAAAATCCCAAAAATAATATTTTGTTCAATATTGTTACTGATCTGAGCAGTGGATACGCTCAAGATTTACTGACCTTATCGGACTTCGTTTTCAAATATTCGAGAACGTGACGTATTTTCCCGTGGTCATTCCCGGGCAAATTTACACGTTTCCTCAAATTCCGGGGGCATTCCCAGGTCTCAGCAATTTTTTTTCCAAATTCAAGAGGTACATGTGACAGGGCAATTTCTTCAGACTGCAGCGAATCTGATGGAGTCGGTCTAGACTGATCGATCGCATTGAAGTCAAGAGGTTACAAACCTGGCTTTCTGAATGCATTTATGTGAGCTAATTTGCTGTTAAATGGGCACTGGCAACTGATCATAACATTAACAATGCCCCTTTTCCAATGGAGTGGACCTTTGGCGGACGTCCCTTTTTAAAAAAATAAAGGAATAACTATGCGGCCACCCCCTTCCTGGGTTCCCTTTGTTGTTTTTTATGTTCAGACTCAGACATTTACACATACTATTTATTCATTACTTCAACACATGAACCTATAATCGAATAAAAATATGATAAGAAAGCTTTGTAATGAACATGGACAAGTGACCATTCAATTGTTCACTTTGAGTTTGAGATATATTTTGATCGACCAAGTTCTTCAAACCACTGCCGCTCTCAAACACTGCTGTCTAACGAGACCATTTTTGTTGTGAACTTGTGATTTGTTTCAAGGAAACTGGCCGCATCATTCGGCCGGCCGCAAATAGTGCCTTTAGGCTGAAAATATAGGCCTACTGCCACGCACATCTGGCACAACGCACATCTGGCACAACGCACATCTGGCACAACTGAAGTGCGCTGCGAAAAAAGTCATGCCCTCCTCTTTATTTCCAATCGGTGATTTCACTGACACGACTTGACATGAGGGGTCGCGAGGACCCACAAAGACGTGCGTGCGTGCAGCACTTCTTTTTGGCGTTCGGATAGGCCCATCCTGCTATCAGAGTGTTCTGTGGAGACAAAATGTGGATACGCCGTGGGGACAAAACGAAAGGGGGG
>NW_004797833.1:197850-202850 GCF_000002075.1 Aplysia californica
TGGGTGTGGGTGTGTGTGTGTGTGTGTGTGGGTGTTTGTGTGTGTGTGTGTGCTCGTGTGTGTGTTTGTGAGAGAGAGAGTTAATCTATACGTTTGTAAATTTGCATACGCGTGTGTTTGTGTGTGCAATACCCTTCTAGTAAAAGTGTGAGTATGGCAGGTGTATTTATTTGTGAGGGATGTGAGTGCATACCTGATGCATTGATACATGGATTTTGATTATAGTCACTGTTTTAATGTTGCACTACCACAGAACAATTTTTCGTTTTGATTCAGCATCAATTACGCCGTTAAACAACACGTTATCTCCCTGCTTTCATATTAACATTACAGGTATAGTCATTGTTATTATATCTGTGTCATTCTGCCAGGAGAGACTTCCTGCTGCAGACACAAAGAACGACATGAACGAATCGTGCACTGCGATAGCATCTTTGGCTGGTCTGGCATTAGCTGTTAGAAAATCTTCCCATTCTCCCTTGTTGTCTGTCAGCGGAAAGCTTTGGCATTCCGATTCCCTTTTTTTTAATGTAATTGTGTTGGATGCAGACTGCTTTGACAATGTCCTGCAAATTCTGGGTCCACTTCCATTGGCTTTCGGCTCGCGGACCTGGCCTCGCTGGACTGAGAGCCGCAAAATACGGCTCGGGTGGCCCGCTATCTATTCCAATCCAGTAATGAAAGTCTCGGCCGATCCAATTTGTCAAAATAGTAGAATAGACTTCCTGTTAGCAGATACGAAAGAAAATATAGCACTGAGAGACAATTTTCAGTCATTTCAGCGCTTTTTTAGTCCCCTTCGAAACATAAAAATGAGAAAAAAAGCGCTCTCCTGACTTCACTATATGTCTCATATTTTCACTTCTATATTAGGTACACATACATAACTTTCAGCATTTCTTTGCATTACTAGAGGTAACCTACCTGGGAAGTTTGAATGATGCTGTTGTTGTACTTTTTAGATATGACCGTTCAAAGCTGGAAAATTGTTGATTTCATATGACACCTTCGATATTGCATAACCACTTTTAGAACCCCAAAGTAATATAATTGGAATAAATCTTCAATATTGTATCACCATCTGATAGATTATTTTTTAACCTTCAGTTTGATATGGTTTGAGTGTGTTTAGCTGGATGTTTTGACATTTTCCTGTGGTGGGGTAGGGGCGTAAAAATAGGTCAGGGAAAAGCCCTAGGCCAGTGGTGGATTTTGGCCTGGTAGGAAAAGACTTAAGACACGCCACATGCTTGAAGCAATACCAAATGCAACTTGTCTCCTTGCCCTAGAGAATCTGTAATTAAAGATGCGTCGATCCTTGCTCAGTTGCCATCTTGGAAATGGTTGCATCCTTATGGAGTCAGTGCAAAAGCTTCATCACTGACAAAAACATGCGGAAGTTCAGTGTCAGGGTAGGGGATCTTCTCTGGTTGCGGAAGACCGAGTTTCTTTTTTCGTAACAATTTGTAAAAAGTAGGGTCTGTAATAATGCCACTGCCACTACAGCTTCCGTGACTGCCCACATCTACCACCAGAAATAGCCCATCTGCGTCTACCACTGCCATAAGAACAATGGAGAAGTGGTGTTTGTTATTGAAATACAGGGAGCCAGAGTGCACCGGAGCTTTCACTTTCATCTATGGCACCAACGCACATAGGAAAATTCCATTTTTGAAAGAAAGTATCTGCTGATTTTCTCCAAATTGTCTCATCTGGAACTGGCATGTGCAGGGGCTGTAGGTTGTTCTACAGAACTTGCACTGCTGTAGTAAAGCCAAGGTGGAATTGGAAGGCCAAGGATCCGAATGAATCTCCAATCGCCAGGAATCTGAAATTATAAAATGGTGAACAGATAATGAAAGATAGACACGCAAGTGTGACACAACTGGCAACTATATATTCTGCTAATAAAATTTTACGGACATTCATGCTTTAACTTAACCCCCCTCTTTGTTCTTGCTTACAGCAACAGCCACGGCCTGCAAAAAAAGAAGGACAAGTCTCCGTAACTACTTCCTGCAAAAACACACGGATCTCTCTCTCTCTCTCTCTCTCTCTCTCTCTCTCTCTCTCTCTCTCTCTCTCTCTCTCTCTCTCTCTCTCTCTCTCTTCTGGCGCTGGGGCGTCATAAACGGTCAGCGATGCCAACAGCACGTAGGAACTCAACACTCGCTCAGGGGTCCTTGAAAAGTGCTGAAAGTGGGTTACTGAAATGTTCCAGCAGACGAGTTCTGGCATGATAGTTGGTGGGACATCTCAGGAACACATTGTCCATCGTCTCGTCCTCCTCCTTGCAGGCTCGACAGGACAGATCTGGGTTGTCTGCTGGCGTAATTTTGTAGTGATATGATCTCAGCTTGGGCGATTTTCCACCAGTTCTCATTTGAAAGAGAAGCCGGCGGTCCTGTCGTCTGGACGAGGCTTCAAGCTGGTATGATGGTGGCTGGGCAAACGGCAGTTTGGATTTCGCCTCTCTTTTGCGCGGGTCGACCGGTGGATGACGCTTTAGCTGTTGAGAAATTGATTGGCGTGTCAATCTGGGTAAGTGCTGCTGCTTCTTTGGCAATGCTGTCAACTTCCTTGTTCCCGGCCAGTCCAGAGTGGCCTGGAATCCACTGTAGGTGGATGGAACATTCAGAGCGCCGACAGAGGGTGCACAGACATCGCTAGACTGAGCACGCCACTTTTTCCGATTGGTTGGCGGGCCGTATGAGAGGCGCATGACTGATGACCTGGAATCAGTGTATACATGAATGCGCACACTGTTCGGAAGGCTGCCAGCTGTATGTAGTGCAACAAGCATGCCCAGCGCTGTGTCGAGAGCTACAAGCTCGGCCCTGTAGCTGGAACAATACCGGTATCACCAGTCTTGATCAATATTCCACTGCCTCCATACTCGATACCGTGTTTACCTGAACCATCAGTCCAGACTTCTACATCAGGCACGGGGAGCGATCGAATGGTAGCCTCTGCTGCTGCGTTCCTGGCGACTGGTTAATTGGTGCTGAAGGTCACGTTGCATGATGCAGCCTTCCATGGTTGTGGGGGGGCAAAACAGCCAGCTCCTAATGTGGGTACGTATCCAGCTCAGTTTCAGCTACGAGGTTCTGGGAATGCTTTCTCCAGTTCAGCTTGCCTGTCCACATGGGCACTGATTTTGTTGCGGACGCTCTGCTGTGTTGATTCGTTGCAGGCAGACGCAAGGACTTCTCGAATGAAATACCAGTCAAGGCATCTGCTTTATGCCTTAGTGGTAGAATGTCAGCTTCAATTAGGAGGCTGCCCACACGAGTATCCTTTGAGCAGCCCGTGATGATTCTTGCTTCTTCATTCTGCTTTCTTTCCAGTTTCTGCAGGTTGGAGGGTTTGGCAAGAGGCATGTAGGCAGGGGCACAATAGTTGATAGCTGACCGACAAGTAGCATAATAAACTGGCTTTATACATTCCCTTGAGGCACCCCGGGTAGTGCCCGTAAGGGCTTTCAGTGGTCGAAGTCTGCTTGATAGTTTTAGCTCAAAGTTTTGGATGCGGGCGGTGGAGGAGTACGGTCAAGTGTGACCCCAAGTAAGGTGGAGTTGGAGTTGAAGGTGATGGGGGAGCCTTTGAGCGAAAGTGCTGGTTTTCGCTTGGCCTCGTGAGTGCTGGTAGTGAATAATAATTAATAATAATTGCATTTATATAGCGCATATCCATGCTCAAGAGCTTGCTCTATGCGCTTTATTATTATTACCCCAGCAGACCCTCTGAGAACACTCAGAAACATTCTCAGCTTCCGCGGAAGCATACAGTGCAAGCTGCGGATTTCATGCGCTCAAACACTATCAAACTGACAAGATCTTTCACCGTCTATAGCTGGGTACCCATTTGCACCTGGGTGAAGTGAGGAAAATTTGTGCAAAGTGCCTTTCCCAAGGACACAACGTCGGGCTCCTGACGGGATTCGAACCCACAACCTTACGGTTGCGAGTCCGAGAGCGTAACCACTAGGCCACCGACGCCACAATAGTGAAGGGGGTGCACTCTGTTTTCTCCGTACTGATTTCCATCTTGTTTTGCTTTGCCTACTGTTCAAGGGAGTTTATGGCTACCTAGACAGTTTTCAGCCAGATTTATGTCTTCGTTGGTGGTGTATATAGTATAGTCATCAGCATAGAGTCTCGTCTTCACTGTCTCAGGCAGGCCTGTTTCAATATCATCAATGAAGACAAGGAACAGTGTGGGGGACAGGAAGCTGCCCTGGGGGACTCCCTGCTCGAAACGACAAAGCCTGCGTGTTGCGTTGCCGTGCTCGACGCAGGCGTATCTGTCCCTGAGGAACAAACCTATCCATTGGGTGATGCGGGTGGGAATAGATTTCTTCTCCATTAACCTCGTGCGTCATACCTTGTCGAAGGCACGCGAGAAGTCCATTGCATTATGGGACGAGCCTGGGACCCGTTTGAGATGTGTTGCGTTAAGCACAGGACTTCAGTAGACATTAACTTGCAAAAGCCTGATTGATTGTTGCTCAGCAAGTTGTTGCTCTCCAGAAAGTACGCCAGGCGGGTCTTGACGAGGGTCTCCATCAGCTTAGCAAGGCAGCTGGTGAGACTGATGGGGCGGTAGGACCCAATATTGTCTGCAGGCTTATTCTTCTTGGGTACCGGTATGATTTTGGCACGTCGCCAGCTGCTTGGGACAATGGCCATTTCCCTGGAAAGGTTGAAAAAAACGGAGCAGGGCAGAGGTTGCGATGGGTTCGAGGTGCTTGATCATCTCATTGGTTATGTCATCAAGCGCGGGAGATTTTCCGTTTTTTTCAGTTTTCCTATACATACTGTCAGTTCAGCCATGGTAAGGAGAGAATCATAGCCTGTGTTCTGGCCAATAGGAAGGAGTTTAAGGGGAGACGTACACTCCCGGAAAAATTTTCTAAACGAATAACTTTTATTCACTTCCATGTAATTGTGCAAAATGTTCATGGGTAAATAGGATGAGCTAAAGGTGAATTTGTTGAATTT
>NW_004797833.1:207993-210845 GCF_000002075.1 Aplysia californica
CGAGACTCGAGGTCTCGATCTTAAGAGCTATTTTTAGCAGTGTTCAAGACTCGAGGTCTCGATCTTAAGAGCTATTTTTAGCAGTGTTCAAGACTCGGGGTCTCGATCTTAAGAGCTATTTTTAGCAGTGTTCAAGTCATGGCCTCTAAACAGCCCACTTGAAGCAGCTTCCAAAGTCGAAAATCGGACTCGATTCCTCGATCTTTTTTCAGTTTTGGGATCGAGGCCTCGAGTCTTTTTGTCGTCGATCTTGCCCTGGCCTAATGGAAAGAGTGCTTTTCACCATGAAAATGCCCAGCATGGAAAACACTGCCAGACTCAGCTTATTCTCCTGATTTGACACGTTCAGACTTTCACTTTTTCAATCCCGGTAAAGAAGCTTTGAGAGCTCAACACCCCGGAAACTATGAAGAAATTAAGACTGCAGTGAAGAATTTGCTAAAAGACCAACTAGCTCTATTCTTACTAAAACGTAAACAGTGGCTAAGCCTATTGTATGAGATGGAGACAATGTTGAGATACAGAAATCAGATCCTCAGATGCTTCCCTTCAATTTGAGGTATGATAGTTGCAACTGCTTTCTTTTTTTCTTTAGGCCTAAGTTATGAAGGAACATGCAATACTTTTTTACCCCCCTCCCCCTCGTACATGATAAACTGAGCAGCACTCAATAACATTGTAACAGATAGGAGAGCAAGGAAACAGAAATGCACCAATAGAAAGTTAACCACAAAACGCTATACAGGTTTACCTCTTGTTTTGAGTAACACATTTTTTAAATTTTGCCATAAATCCTCTCCCTCTTTCCAATTTTGGGGACAACTACTAAGCCACCATTTCTGAAACAGCAAAATTTCAAAAACCTTTGAAGAACACATCGCTCTAATTATGAAATAAATAAGCACTACAATTTTTGTGCACCTATCGTAAGCCGACATGAGCCAATTCATGGTGAGGCTGACACACTTTTCCACATGCACCAGCTGTGTCTGGGGCAGACGCTTGTTCAGTTGAGAGAAAGCAGTGTGTAACACCGCCTCCAGTCGCGCCATGCTGATCTCAGTGTTGGGGTCCAGCGTGTGAAGTGAGTTTTCTCGGAATGCTTCGATCATGTTCCAAATGTCGATCTGACACACTGTAATACAAAAGGGGTCTCAATTATAACATGAAGTATTTAAAGGAAGAACAAGGGAAAGGGTGCATAGATGTTCATGACAAATATTCGTCTTTGAAATTTCATTCCTTGCTAAAAATGGAACTACGCTATAATGATAGGCTTAACCCCACAATGAGACTACATGTATCAGCAACAAGCTTAAAGTTTTAGGGTATCAAGATTTACAATTTGTCTCTGTATAAGTATGTCCATTTACTTAATCATCGCCACATTTCAAGCATGATTTCTCAGCAAACACCTTTTCAATTTTAACCAAATTTTGAGTGATGCATATGTGCACCCTGAACATTATAAAAATGCATCTAAGTACCTAATTGGAGTCTTGTTAATTGATTACTCCTTCTCAGTAATGCTTTTTAAAAAACACAAAATTAAAAATAATTGTGAAATTCAATTCTTTGCTTTCTTCTCCAATATTTCTTATAATATAAAGAGTTTTTACATGTTCGCAGTACCAAAAAACCCAACCATGATTAATACAGCTGCACATGTGTCAGTATCATTGAGAAAACAATCTTTTGTTTGTAGCAATGAGTAGCCATGTTCTGTGGTGAACTTTAATTTGGCGCCCAGGTGCCCATTTGTTGTGTCGTCCAGATCACTCAGATAAAGGGCTGTATAACTGATCAATAAAAATTACCTAAAGGGGAGGTTGCTGCTGAACTGTTTTTATTTTTTCCACTATAAATAATTTATTGGACAAATTAGTTTGGCAATTTTCTGAAAGATGTATCAGTTGAATAGTCCTAAAGTGTAGAGATTGCTATAGGCCTACTGTGCAAAGCCTAAATTTCTTATATATGTATTGTAATGAAGTGTTGAAACATTTATGAACATACTATATAAGGCTTAGAGTGTAATTGTCTCCATAAGCCTCATCAAAATTATGAAATCAAAGAAACTAATTTTTTCACAGGTTTGGAAATTTTTAACGAATTTTTGTTTTTTGGCTCAACACTTTTTATGTCTATTCAAACACACTTTTCATTGTGAATTTTAATGAAGAATATTGATCACAGGCACACAAAATGTAACTTTTCAATTTTCAAGGACTTTCAAGCTTTGGAAGTCTCCAAACTTGGGCAGCCATTTTTTCACTAATTTTTCCTCTGACACAAAGCAACCTCCATCTCCTTCAACCACAAATATCTCTACTTTTTTCATCAAACAAGACGAATTAACAAGCTTTAGGATGCTATTAAGAACCCTAAATGCCCAAAATAGATGAGCGTGCGATTCCACAGCCATACCACACATGTATCATTGCAGGTAAGAAGACTTACAATGCGTCTGTTTCTGTATAAATCTGAGCTTGCAGGCAGTTCTGTAGGTGGCAATGATGATGACATCATAGTTCTGTGCTCCTGAAAATAAATCATAACATTAACAGCATATAACAAAACAAACAAAGACTCCTTGGGGGTTCTCATGGCCTGGAGGTTAGTAGTAGTAGTATAGGGTTTTACGGCACTCGCAACTGCTCAGGTCATATGAGCACGCGAAACACAAGTTGTTTACTTTCGCAAAAGTTCACTGCACGATTGGTTAACTATTAGACTTTAAAATGCTAAAATATTAAAATTCAGTGTAAATATATTTGCGATTTAAAACAACTCTTATAAGTAACAATAAAATTTTTAAATAGTACGATTTCATTTTACAATTTGCCATAAAG
>NW_004797833.1:213944-220432 GCF_000002075.1 Aplysia californica
GAAGAAGAAGAAGAAGAAGAAGAAGAAGAAGAAGAAGAAGAAGAAGAAGAAGAGGGCTGGGGTCCGTGTGCGACACTTCGCCTTTGAGGGGGTGACACCTTCTGCAGGCGAAGCAGTGGGTCTATTTATATCCCCCCGACCCACTAGGGGTAGCCTAGAGGTTAACTCACCTAGCCCTAACGCCAATAATATCAGAATGCGCGCACAACGCTCCAACCCACCTACAGTATCAGTATGGAAAACTTTGCTCTCATGACCGAAAACACTACTTTTGAGTGAAGCAGACTATAACCTAATGAGGAGTAACCATTTTTCGTTTGAAACAGACTATGACCAGAAGTGCAAGCCTAAATTTAGAGCAAAGAAAGCTACATTCGTGAACCATGTAAGAAGGTGCAAAATTTGAATGCACTTCCTTTCTTTGCTTTTTGTGTACTTTTTGACTCTGTATATCAGACCTTTTTCCACAGAGTATTGCATAAAAACTGTGACACGTTTTGCCTTCAAATTTTCATATAATGGGGCAGCTTAGAGCAAAAATCAGCCGAATCATTCACATCGTCACACAAGCACCAACATTGGCATACATATCCATTATGACATGCGTATTCATGATCGAACGTTTATCATGCAATTTTTTCAAAATGGTCTCCATTTTTTCAAGATGGCCGCCATTGTTGGTATGCGAAACCAAATAATGTCACACAGCATGAGGCAATAGGGCAATTAAATTATATGATTTTGGTGTCAAAATACATGTGATCAACCATGAAGAATCCAAATTTACATATTATTTTTTGTTATACTTACATAATAATCACCACCTTTATAATATGTTTTTTGAACATATAACAATTTAAGTGATTTAAACTGCTATGATAGATTCAAAGAAGGTGCCGCTAACCACAGACACTCAAAGGATCGAGAGACTCCATTCCCCATCCACATTGGTCTGTCAGTGTTTGCAAAGACCAGGATGAAAACGCTCGTACAGATGCTCCATGCGAATGGATTAAGCATATCCTATGACCGAGTGCTGGAGATTTAGTACTAGTACATCAGAAATGGAGTCGTCTGCCCCCTGGAGCTGCGAAGAGGGCTGTTCACCACTTCGGCCATGGACAATATAGACCACAATCTATCTGCTACTACATCAACAACATCCTTCCATGGTATAAGTTTATCACTGTTCCTGCACCCCACTTCTGAGAATGAGGGAGAACAGCTGGAGAAACAGCAAGTAAGGGGTGTCATGGTGAAGACTTCCAGACTTTTATGTGAACATCAAACCTGACGGCTTCACCCATTAGAGTCCATATCCTCCTCAAGTGACTAACATGACTCTAACAAACATGGAGATTTTGAAACCAAGGCTGACTTTGGAGTATGAATGGCCCAGAAAGTCTCCATCACAGATGTCCATGACAATGTAAATATCACATGGTCTTCCCATCACACAGACAAGAAGAGGGGTCCTGAATTCAAAGCTTGTACAAAGTATCCACAATGCTACCTCTGCTGAGAGACCATGCCCACTCTGCAGCTACAGTACGACATGTCATGGACAAGATTGGGAATGCAGTGAGGTTGCTTAACCTCGGACAAGTGCCTGTGATCACAGTACAGCAGATCAGCCGATATATGCCACAGCTAAACAGATCCAGTGGCAGTGGCCTAAAGATTATGGCAAAAGCCAATTCGTCATCATGTTTGGAGGATTGTACACTGATATGAATGTGCTGTGTTCACTCGGTTCCCTCCTTCAAGACAGTGGATGGACAGGAGCTCTAACTGAGGCGGGGGTAGCTTCATCTGGCAGAGCAGATTCTTTCCTATCAGCTGAAAGTCTCACCAAGACCCGCCAAACCCACCAAGTAGCAGAGTGCAGCCTCAACTAGCTCTTGAAATCAGCTTACTCTACATATGTAGAAGAATTGGCTGACCCCACAGACACCAGAAGTTTTAAAGACTGGCGTGAACATCGCAAACTACAGAGCTCACAGTTCCCGTACTGGAACATTGTGCTGACAATGGAGTTAGCTGTTCTGCTATTCATCAGGTCCTTGAGAGATTCCAACTTCAGTCTCTACCATCAGGCCTTATGTCAGCTTATACCACACTTATTTGCAAACAACAACATGAACTATGCACGTTGGTTTCCTATACACCTGATAGACATGCTGACCTTGGAGAAACGATACCAACAGATTCCAAGCAGAAAAATTTGTTGTCCACAAATCCAACAGAGATTTCTCAAGAATGGCAATTGATCAAGCCAATGCAGTAATCAAAGGTGATGGAGGAGCAGTCGGAATCACTGAAGATCCATCAGCACTGAGAAGATGGATGGTTGCCGGCCCTGCTGTGTCACAGCTTGTTGCACTGTATATGAGGAGGCGTCAGTATTGAGGGATGTCTCAGAGCAGACGAAACATCAAGAACAGACACCTGCCAGCCAGAGAAGCTTCCTGGAAATGGTCTAAAGGTTGACAAGCAAGTGGAGGAAATGGGCAATCCATTTCAAGAAGAATCTGGGGGTCTGCTCAGTCTGAACACCAAGGATATAGCATCCCCTTGGAGTGCTGATAGGAGTGCTACTCATCTTTCAACTGGGAATGAATCCTTTTTGAGGCGCACTTAGAGACACTAAAGCATGAAGATACAAGCTCGTTCTATGCACCAATAAAGAAGACAAAAAAATGGACTTCTTTCAGCAAGAAAGCTGAACACAGTTGCCAAGGATAAGATGTTGAAGGAAGACTGCCAGTTTTTCTCAATTTTGTTCATTTCCTATCAGAACAGAGCATGCTATCTACATGAGTTCTTCCGTTTCGAGTATCAGGCATTTCCAGCATCTCTGAGTGATGGAGGATGGCTGCATGTCTGCCAGAAGTCACTACTAGCAGCCATACTGGAGGATAAGGTTACACTGCAATCATGAGGAAGCTGATACAAGAACCTTCCTACATTTTAAGGATGCTGTAAAGGGGGGCTTCGAAACAGTCATGATAAAAGCCAATGACCCAGATCTTCTTGTGTTTGCTGTTGCCACTTTTTCACAATTACAAGAACTGAGACTTGAGGAAATGTGGCTAGCTTTTGGGAAAGGACGAAATCTTTGTTTGTTTTAGTAGAGGTTTTTACGGCGCTCGCAACTGCATAAGGTCATATGAGCGCCAGGGGGTGGATGTCAACAGAGAAGTCCTTACAGGGACGACTCAGACTTACTCTGCTCACCTCTTTAGCTTAAACAGCACAAAGTCTGCTCCGGCTATCAAGGCACCCCGGAAATAACGGATCAGAAGAGTATGACAAACATACAAAAAAGTTAGAGAAAAAGGAATGGCCTAAAGACGCTTCAGTCAGTGACACCGCCCCCCCCCCCCCCCCCGCGGGGGGGGGGGGGGGGGGGGGGGGGGGGGGGTTAAGGATGAAATCTGAGGTGAATCTCCTTGCATGAGCTCACCACAACCCTCACTCCAGAGAGGAGCAGTAATAGTGTTGATAGGGGCGTTAAACCCATACCATTTTCACCAGAGAGGAGCAGTGGTATTCTGTTTTCCCATGCCTTTACAGGCTGTGATATTGTGTCAACATTCCATTGAAAGGGCAAAAGGTCAGCATGGCAGACATGGAATGCGTGTACTGAAGCTTCAGATGTCTTCACCAAACTGAGCACCTATCCTACACAGGTTCAAGAAGAGGAAACTGGGAGGTAGGAAAAGTCGTCATAATGTATGACAGATCCAGTTCAACTGAAGCTGTTGATGATGCACGACTGGAGATCTTTTCCAGGAAGCACAGATCCGACGAAGCTATTTCACCAACTCGTGCAGCCCTTGTTCAGCACATTAGATGTGCTTCATACCAGACAGCATGCATATGGAGCCGGGCTTTGGGGTGTCAGTTTGAAGAGGAGAGTCCTGCAGAATAGGGCTGGAAACAAGAAGAAGACTGCTGGAGTATCCTATGGTCTGAGCTCCCACCAATTTCTCAGAGCTGCCAGCAGCTTACGAAATGCCAGTGCAAGACGCAGTGTCATGGACGTTGCAAGTGCTAAAAGTTCAGTTTGAGCTGAACAGCAATGTGATTAATGCTCAGCTGGTCATGATAATGATTTTACACGCAGATTTACCATACTGTACTTTGCTTAGCTTACTACTTACTCATTTCCATTGTCATATTACACAATGTAACATCTCGTCAAATATCTGTAAAAGTCAACAAAAAAACAGTATTTCGTGGCTTTCATTCATTTTAAAGACGTCCTTTAGTCAGATTCTAATTCTCAATTGTCAAAAATGTCAGAAACGTTTGTGGTATCCTAAAAAACTGGATAAGAAGAACCATCTCTCTCTCTCTCTCTCTCTCTCTCTCTCTCTCTCTCTCTCTCTCTCTCTCTCTCTCTCTCTCTCTCTCTCTCTCTCTCTGTTTCTCTCTCTCTCTTCTCTCTTGCCCTTTTTAACTCCCAGTGGAGCATAGGCCATGAAGAGCATTTCTCCAACAAAGCCTGTCCTGTGCATCCTTTTCTAGCTGTTTCCATGATGTCCCCTCCTTTTTCATTTCGGCTTGCACCACTTGCCTCCATGTCATCTTTGGTCTAGCTTTCTTACGTTTTTCTTGTGGATTCCACGTCAAAGACTGTCTGATGATGCTTGTCGGGGATCTCCCCAGGGTGTGGCCAATTCATTTCCATTTCTTCACCTGTATGTCTTCCTTAATTGGCCTTTGGCTTGATCTTTCCCACAGTGGAGCATTTGTGACTAAATGGTATCATCTGATCCCCCACTATCCTTCTTAGACATTCATTTATGAAGGTCTGCAGTTTCCTTGCTGCTGAGGCTGTGAGCCATACAGAAAAACAGTCTTCACGTTTATTTTGAAGATCCTCAGCTTGGTGTTCAATCCCAATTCCTTAGACATCTATCTATTTCTGAGGATGATGAATGCTGCTCTTGCCTTTTGGATTCTGACGTTGATGTCTTCGTCTGTTCCCCCTGCCTTGTTGATGACACTTCCCAGGTAGGTGAAGGATTCAACATCGGCCAATGGTGCCCCTTGCAGTGTGATAGGAACGTCGGCTGCATTCATTCGAAGAAGTTTTATTTCATCCGTGTGAATATGGAGTCCAACACTACGGGAGAGGGTCCTTAGGTCTGTCTTCTGTTGCATCTGGGCTCAACTGTGAGTAAAAAGAGCCAAGTCGTCGGCAAAGTCCAAATCTTCCAACTGACTGGAAAGGGTCCACCAAATGCCATCTAATTGTCCTGATGTTGTCTGTCTCATTATCCAATCCACTGCTAATTAAAAGAGAAAAGGCAATAGCAGGCATCCCTGTCTCACTCCTGTTTTCCCTTCAAATGAGTCTGTGCGCTGCCCTCCAAGTAAGACACTGCAACTCACTCCCTCATACATCTTCTTGATCAATCTCCCGAACTTGTCAGGTATTCTGTAGCGGCGCATGAGCTTCCATATTGAGTCCCTATCTAGGCCGTCAAAAGCTTTCTCGTGGTCAACAAAGTTAACGTACAGGGAAGAGTTTCACTCTGTGGACTGCTCCACTATTATTCTCAAAGTTGCAATCTGATATGTACATGATCTCTTTTTATGAAATCCTGCCTGCTCCTCTCTTAGTTTTACATCCACGGTTTCCTTCAGTGTTTCCAGTATGGCATGACATAAAATCTTCACAGGAATGGACAGGAGCATGACTCCTCTGTAGTTTTTACAGTCATGCAGGTCTCCTTTCTTAAGTAGTTTCACAAACAATCCTTCTCTCCAATCCTGTGGAAATTCTTTGCCGTCCCATATTTTGCCAACAATTCCATGAAGAATCCCTGCCGCAGTGTCGATATCCACCTTGAAAACTGGGGGAATTCCATATGGGCCGGCCGCCTTGCCTGCTTTCTGGTGTCTTATTGCCTCCTTCATCTCCTCTAAACTGGGCTTTTCTTCACTCACCCCCAGATCAATCTCCGCTGGTGGAATGTCAAACAAAATGATTTTACATGCAAAATTACCATACTGTACTTTGCTTAGCTTACTATTTACTCATTTCCATTGTCATATTACACAATGTAAAACCTTGTTAAATATCTGTAAAAATCAGCAAAACCAGTGTTTGGTGACTTTTCGTTCCTTTTGTCAGATTTTAATTCTCAATTGTCAAAAATGTGAGGAACGGATTTGGTATCCTAAAAACTGGATAAGAAGAACCATAGATGCACCATACAGTCTGCGAATGGCCGTGGCGGCCATTTTGGTTTTTCACATGGGTGGCAATCTTTTATGAAATAACTAAAAAGTAATGTGCATGCCAATTTTGGTGCTTGTATGACAATGGGAATGAACCACAGGGGCACAAATATATACCAAAGAGCCCGCAAAAGGCCACAATCTTGGAAAATTACCGCCATTTTGAATTTTCACGTGGTAAGCGTTCTTTTATGAAACAACAGCCCAAAAGTAATGTGCATATCAATGTTGGT
>NW_004797833.1:220532-228130 GCF_000002075.1 Aplysia californica
AAATATCTGTAAAAATCAGCAAAACCAGTGTTTGGTGACTTTTCGTTCCTTTTGTCAGATTCTAATAAAACCAGTGTTTGGTGACTTTTCGTTCCTTTTGTCAGATTCTAATTCTCAATTGTCAAAAATGTGAGGAACGGATTTGGTATCCTAAAAACTGGATAAGAAGAACCATAGATGCACCATACAGTCTGCGAATGGCCGTGGCGGCCATTTTGGTTTTTCACATGGGTGGCAATCTTTTATGAAATAACTAAAAAGTAATGTGCATGCCAATTTTGGTGCTTGTATGACAATGGGAATGAACCACAGGGGCACAAATATATACCAAAGAGCCCGCAAAAGGCCACAATCTTGTAAAATTACCGCCATTTTGAATTTTCACGTGGTAAGCGTTCTTTTATGAAACAACAGCCCAAAAGTAATGTGCATATCAATGTTGGTACTTGTATGACAATGTGAATTATTTTACACTTAGCTGCCCCACTAATACACAAAAATAAAGGTTCATATAAAATGTGTACCAAATCTGGGTAGGATATATATATATATATATATATATATATATATGTTAAAATGTAGGGGGGGGAGGGGGGAAAGGTATAGGGGGGGGGGGGTTGGGTTTTTTTTCAATTTTTCAAAAAGTGGTAAAAATCTCTAGGGAGAGGTGACAACCTGGAAGTGTAGGCCTAGGGTGAGTGAGTTAAGGTGTTCGCCTCTTATTCAATAGGTCCCAGGTTCAGATTCAGACAGGGACGGAAAAAGTTTCTTCTTTCATCTCCTTTCCTGCTTTCTCCACTTTCAGCCCCTACCCCCTCACCCCCTTTGCCCCCTCCTTCGGGCTCATGACTCTTTCTGCAACCTTTCTACTGCTACTCCTTGGCTCCTTTTTACTGCTATCTTTCAGCAACACCCCTGATCTTCTAGAAGGAAAGATCTATACCTAGCCTTCTTGGACAAGGGCAAAAAAATCTTGGGAGGTTGCGAGCGCAAGTTGCGCATGTTAAATATCCCTTTGTGGTCCAAAATCGATAATAGTAAGCTTAGGCCGCCACCTAGGCAAAATTCAAAATTTCCTATCAACTGAAAATGTTTAATGTGTCCCGTTTGCTCATATCCTCTTACGCAATTGCGAGCGCCGTAAAACATTTACCACCCCCCCCCCCCCCCCCCCCACTTCTCCCCACATCCCACGCTTCCTTTATAATAATATGGATTTTCCGTACCAGGGACATGACTAAAGGAATAAAAAGCTAGCCCTGAATGACTCAGCCATTGTTTGCAAGTAGCAAGAGCTGGTATAAAAAGAATAGGCCTACATGTAAAAGAGAGGAAAACCTACAAGAAAAATGTAATTGAGTACAGAGGGGAGAAAAGGGGCTTGATGGAAAAAGCGAAGAATAGTAAAATAGTAAGATTCAAAGGTGAAATCCTCCATCCATCCACACATTACTGGAAATGCACCCGACCCCAATCACACCTTTCCTCCCACCTATATCATTGAAGCCAAATCATGGGAACAAATGCATTCTGTTAGTTTAACAAAGAGGCCACCCTGGTTCAAATCCTGAACTCGGGTCATTTCGTTAAGTTTCAAGGCTTTCAACCAATTTGGCCTGGCCCCATTGAAGATGAATCTTAAATGTCCACGTCCTCTTTCTTAAATAACCTTACAGCATTGAAGGGGGCAATTTGACTCATACACTTACGTATTCACTGTCACAGAGTTTAATGTGTGGAAATTGACAGACGAGACTCAAATATGGAAGAGGTATAATGAGCTATCTTTATAGATTGAAACACTGAATTTAAAAAATGACGATACTCCAGAACAATTTTTTTTAAACACATTCACACACACACACACAATCAACACACACACACACACACACACACACACACACACACACACACACACACACACACACACACACAAACATACACACACATACACACAATCAACACACAAAACAAAAACGCAGGAATACATGTGTAACAAACACAAACAGATAAACAGACAGACAGACAGACAGACAGACAGACAGACAGACAGACAGACAGATAGATAGATAGATAGATAGATAGATAGATAGATAGATAGATAGATAGATAGATAGATAGATAGATAGATAGATAGATAGATAGATAGAGACGGGGAGTAAATGAAGAGGGGAGGGAGAGAGAGAGAGAGAGAAAGGGGGGAGGGGTGGTGAGGAGAGGGAGAGAAAGACACAGAGAGGCGGGAGGGAGTCAGAGAGAGAGATAATTGAGATAGAAAGAGAGGGGGGAGGGTGTGTGTGTGTGTGTGTGTGTGTGTGTGTGTGTGTGTGTGTGTGTGTGTGCGCGTGTGTGTGTTTACTTACGCATCTCTGACATAAGTTGCCTCAGCTGGGCCTTGGCCTTGGGCACGGTGCAAGTTATCTCTACCGTCATGGCCGTCTGGTCATCTTCGGCCAGATAACCTGTGACGTAGACAAGAATGATTGTTGAGAAACAGTACAGGGGCATAGGAAGGCAGATACACAAAAGAGAACTGAGAAAAAGAATGTAAGCAGTTTGTTTGAGTAAAGAGGACCACATCAACCTAATAACGGTTATTAAGAGTGGGAACTGGGAAGTACTAAGATTTTGTATTGGGTACCCAACCCAGCGTGTCCCCGGGTGGTGGATAGGGGAAATGCCTCCAGATATGGAGGTTAGCTGCTAAGCAGTCACGAACCAAATGGGAGATGGTGGTGGAGAGTAGAGGGGAACCCTGGTGGCACATGTGCTTCAATAAATACCTCACACACTCGGAGAAGGGACCGTCTTGGCGACGGGAGGCGCCATAAATCCTATCAAAGCCCCCACTGCCTTGTGGATTGTCAGTGGATGACAAACGCTAGCAGAGAAACTGTACACAAACCGGCAGTAGGCAACGGGAAACCACTGCTGTAATATCCCAAGAACAGTCATGGAAAAGTACATTCATTTATCAGATAACAGCGTTAAAGGGGTTCATGATCCAGCTCTGAACTCCCCGCTCCGTAGGGACCGCCACGGGCAGCAGTTGGCGCCCGATCGTCATCCAGCTACTGGCTGCAAAAATAAGCGACTTAACATTGCCACATGGAATGTAAGAACAATGTACCAGAAAGGCAAATTAGATCATATAGAGCAGGAAATGGATAGGATGGAGCTAAATATGTTAGGCCTTTCAGAAATTAGATGGGAGGGGGCAGGCTTGATTAAAAGAAGATCCAAAACAATTATATATTCAGGTGGAAAACCCCATGAAAGAGGAGTCGGAATTTTATTTGACGAAGCAACTGCAAAGAGCATCAAAGGTTTTTGGGGAGTGTCAGATAGAGTCATCGTGGCTAAATTAGAGGAAAAACCTTTTGACATAGGTGTCATACAAATATATGCACCAACATCAGAGCACGACAACGAGGAAATTGAGACTTTTTATGAAGACCTTGATAAGGCAATGAAACAGTTAAAATCACAAGATGTAAAGATAGTCATGGGATACTTTAATGCCAAAGTAGGAAGTAAACGTATAGAAGATATAGTTGGGCAATGGGGACTGGGTAAAGAGACTGAACGCGTGGAACGACTGGTAGAATGGTGCAGAGAAAAAAAAAATTATGATATCAAACACCTGGTATGAAAATCACCCAAGAAGACGATACACTTGGAAGAGTCCTGGCGATAGAAGTAGAAATCAAATAGACTTCATATTTATTCAGAAACGTTTTTAGAAACACAATAAAATCATCTAAATCACTGCCAGGAGCAGACTGTGATAGTGACCATGTACCTGTCATGTGTAAAATGTGGATACGACTGAAGAAACTCCAAAAGTCAAAGTATCAACCTAAATTTGACATAGGTCTTTAAAAGACAAATCAAGAAATGAAAGAACGTTTCTCCATAGATGTAAGAAATAAATTTAAAGCTCTGGAAAACATTACTAAATCAGAAGAACTATGGAGGAAAAGGAAAGACTGAATAATGGAAGCTGTGGAAGAAAATATCCTTCCGAAAGCTAAAAAAGCATTACAAAATGGATGACCCAGGACATTTTAAAACAAATGGAAGAGAGAAGAAAGGCAAAATCAAATGTGGAAAAGTACAACATCTTAAACAAGGAAATAAAGAAAAAATGCAACGAAGCAAAGGAAACATGGATAAATGATCAGTGTCAACATATAGAGAAGAACCAAAACCAAGACAGCAAATACATGCATTCCAAAATCAAAGAAGTAAGTGGGATAAAAGGATGCTCAAATACAGTATGCATAAGATCAAAGGGAGGGGACATTTTAATGGACAACGGGGATGTCTTAAACAGATGGTCAGAATACATAGAAAAACTTTTCAAAGACAATAGAGGAGAAAAACCGGTAATAAAGAATGAAATAAATGGACCACCAATACTGAAAGCAGAAGTAAAAGCTGCCATTAGGAAAATGAAACAAGGAAAAGCCACAGGGCCATATAATATTCCAGTTGAAGTGATTGTCGCGCTTGAAGAACTAAGCACTGAAATAACAACAAAGCTCCTAAATGTTATTTATGACAGCGGTGAGATCCCAGAAGATATGATGAAGTCAGTTTTTATAGCTTTACCTAAAACACCAGGTGCCACTGAGTGTGATATGCATAGAACAGTTAGCCTTATAATAAATGAGTCATTTTACAAAAATATTGCTGCTAGTAATAATGGGAAGATTGAGAAAAAGTGAAAGACCAGAGATATCTAAAAACGCAATTCGGCTTTATTCCTGACAAGGGCACCAGAAATGCTATATTCACCTTAACAATGTTAATGGAAAGATGTATTGAAGCACAGAAAGATCTGTATTTATGCTTCATAGATTACTCAAAGGCGTTCGATAAAGTTAGACATGATGAGCTATTTAAAATATAGGAAAAGCTAGACATAAATAAAAAAGATCTAATAATTATCAGAAATTTGTACTGGGACCAAAACGCTGCTGTGCGAATTAATGGAGAATACAGTGAATATAAGCCGATTAAGCGAGGAGTGAGGCAAGGATGTGTTATGTCACCAGACCTCTTTAACATGTACAGTGAAACAATCCTTAGAAACATAGAAGGGCCTCAAAGTGAATGGAGAAAGTATTAATAACATCAGGTATGCAGATGACACGGTTTTAATAGCAGGCTCAGGAAAGGACCTTCAAATGCTTCTAGATACTGTTGTAAAAGAAAGTGAACGTAAAGGATTATTGTTGAATGTAAAGAAAACAGAATGCATGGTAATATCCAAAAAAGCAGCAAATCCTAGTTGTAATCTCATTAGCAAAGTTGAAAAGATCAAACAAGTCTAACAGTTTTAATATCTAGGATATATATGATAATATCTGATGCCAAATCTTCCACAGAAATAAAAAGGAGAACCATAATGGGTAAGGCTAGTTACAATAAAATGAGCCCAATCCTGAAAAATAGAAACATCTCAATGAACACCAAAATGAAAGTCCTGAAAAGCTATGTTTGGTCAACCCTTCCATACAGCTGTGAATGCTTGACAATCACTAAAGACAGTGAAAATAAAATAGAAGCAACAGAAATGTGGTTTCTTAGGAGACTGCTAAGAGTATCGTGAAGGAAAAGAAATTAAATGAGGTAGTGCTTGATGAAGCCCACGTGGGACGCTCAATGTTAAAAACAATCAGGAAACGACAATTGCAGTTTTTGGAACACCTGAATAGACGTAAGGGTCTTGAACATTTAGCTCTCACTGGCAAAACTGAGGGCAAGCGAGGCAGGGTAGGCCCAGAACAACATACTTAGGGAACCCAAACAAATGGGTAACAGGGAAAGATCAGAGAAACGGTTTTTTGTTGGGTTTTTTTAAGCATCCGAGCAAAGGAATGAATGGAAAACCATGATTGCCGATGTCTGTCGCAGATCTGGCACTGGATGATAAGAGTGGGAAAAGAGTGAAACATTAAGACAGAAGGAAAAATACTACCCTCAGTAGTCAAGCCTTATTCAAAACTTTCCAGGGTGTGAGGCAGAGGCTGTCTTTGAAGTCGTCATAAGAGTTTTGCTAAGCTTAAGTTAAGGAATTTACATTAGCAAACATATAATATAAAAATATAAAAACACTTTGTTCCGTGAAATCTCAAAGTAAAACTAAAACATAGACTTAGGCTGAAAATTTGAATCTCTGAAAATTGACACACAATCTACTTAGGCTACACATCATTCCATTGCAATCCCTCGATAGTGGCCCCTCTTTGTAACAATCACCTCCCAGCGCCAACCCCTATTATGAATTCACTCTCAAGGAAAAAGAGAACTGGTTACGATTTCATTATTCAAACAGAAATGCGTTAATGAATGTGTACAACCCCAAAATGAGCGAGGATACGATCATAGGTTTGGTGTGTATGTGTGTGTGTGTCTGTGTGTGTGTGTGTGTGTGTGTGTGTGTGAGAGAGAGAGAGAGAGTGTGTGCGTGTGTGAGTGTACGTGTGTGAGTGTGCGTGTGTGAGTGTGCCCGCCCGCGCGCATACGTGTGTATGTGTGTGTGTGTGTGTGTGTGTGTGTGTGTGTGTGTGTGTGTGTGTGTGTGCGCGCGCGCGCGCGCGCGCGAGTGTGTTTTGCGGCACTCGCGACTGCACAAGGTCATATGAGCGCGCGGGACACATTAATCATTTTCTGTTTGGTAGGAATTAATTTTGAATTTTGCCCGGGTGGCGGCCTAAGCCTACTCTTATTCACTTTGGACCACTAAGGGACCTTTTACGTGCCAACGTGCACACGGGACCTCCGAGATTTTTCGTCCTTTTCCGAGAAGGCTAAATGTTACACCTTACCTACCATAAGATCAGGGGTGTGGCTGAAAGACAGCAGTAAGAAGGAGCCAAGGAGTAGCAGTAGAAAGGCTGCAGAGAGAGTCAGGAGCCCAGAGGAATGGGCAAAGGGGGAGGGGTGGGGGCAGAAATTGGAGACGAAAGCAGACGACAAAACAGGGTTAATAAAGAGCAGGAAAGGGAATGAAAGGAAACATCTTTGAGAAAAAAATGTTACGTCGCTGTCAGGTTACGAACCCGGGACCTATTGAATGAGAGCCCCCTACGGTCAACATACGATAGGCCTATTGAATTCTTTTCGACAACCGTTTAGTCAGTATGGCTGGGCAAGTATACGAGTAGTAACCCTGGTACCCGGGTAAAGAGCCCAAAACCGGCTTCTCGGGTATTGAGGTCAGGTACCCGTGTCTTCTACTCCCCTTCGTTAAATCATATGCAAATGCACTTAAATTACGTCCCTTCGCTCGAATCTTAAGAAGTACTGAGTACTTATTGATACTAAGCTCTCTGAGTCGATACAACACTCGATCGATATTGGCCACTGGCAGTTCTTTTACAGGGTGAGCTTCGCAAGCGCTCCACATAACTCGAGGACACGTATTTTGTGGCAGCATCAACTATCCTCGACCCTTGTTTCAAACAGCTCCCTTTCGGTGAAGGCGAAACAGAAAATATAGAAACTCGCTGACGATACACAGTTATATAAATCTGTTCCACCATCAGATGTTAAAACCTTGCTTACTACCATGGGTCTGTGCATTGATG
>NW_004797833.1:228976-237065 GCF_000002075.1 Aplysia californica
ATCAATAACATAATATATTACTATTACATAATACACGGAACCAAAAAAACGCACAACAAAGTCCAGTTGACAAAATGGAAGATAGACAAATAGACAGACGATCGCAAGCTTGCTCGCCGCTAGATTTATTTTTAGTTTTAGTACGGTTTTTAAGGGCAGCAAGGGGTGGATGTCAACAGCAGAAGTCCAAACGGGGAATCAAGCTTACTCTACTCACCTCTCTAGCCTCAACAGCACAAAGTCTGCTTTGACTATCACAGTACCCCCGAAATAGCAGTTTACAATAGATAGTGATAAACATACAAAAGAAATAGAGGAAAATGACGATAGTAAGGAAGAGGAAAGAAAAAGCAGCAGTTCCCACTATGTTGTTCTGGCACGGTATGAGCATGACATTGATAAATCAGCCCATAGATCTATTTACAATTCTACTTTGCATATAAGAACATGTTACTATCCCTCCTTTGGGAATGGCCTAAAGATGCTTCAGTCAGTAGCACTGCCCTGGTGGTGGGGCGGGGGCAGATTTAGACTTACTGCGTGCACACAGGGTGACTGCCAAAGTGGCTTCTCAATTTTCCAGGGGCATGCTACAGAACACAAACAAACACACGTAAAATATATCCCATCTTTAAAACAACCAGTCTGGGTGTCATGACTCATATTATGAACGTGAAAGGCAAAAATCATAGCTCAAACTCAAAGTAGAGCAATGACTTGAATGGCTCAAGTAGACTCATGCAGTGTGAGAGGTGTAAGAGCTGTGGGAGGGCAGGATGCAGTGGCATTGAAGATCTGCCAGTTTTGAATAGAAAACTACAATAATATTGTTATAATTTACAAACACCCATCCAATGAAACACGTACACTTTAGTTCAATAACACGGCTTACAAGGTATGAAAGATCTCGATTCCACACACGGCCTGAACTAACGCGCGCGATTTCTAGAGAGCTCTAAATCGAATCAAATTTAGGAAATTTGCTTCCAAGTTTTTGTCCTCTGATGTTGCCTTCACACCAGACGGGTACTCGGGTATTTTTTTTAATTACGGAGGAGGAGGAGCAGCAGCAGCGGGGGCTCTCGTGGTCTTGAGGTACGATGTCCGCCTCTTATTTAATATGTTCCGGGCAGTGACAGAAAATTTGCTTCTCCAAAATTGTTCTCCTTTCACCTCTTTTCCAGCTCTCTATAAATCGTGTTCCGTCGTCTGTACTTTCTGACGCTTTCAACTGCTACTCCTGGCCCCTTCGTTCTGCTGTCATTCAGCAGTCAGATTAGGGTAGTTAAGATCGAACACCAAGCAATCTCGGATAAGGGTGAAAAATATCGGAAGTCCCGTGTGCAAGTTGCGCACGTCAAAGATCCCTTGATGGGCCTAAAATCGATGAGTAGGTTTCGGCTGCCACATTGGCAAAATTCAAGATTAATTCCTTTAAAAAACTGAAAATGCTCAATGTGTCCCGCGCGCTCGTGCAATTGCGAGCGCCGTTAAACACTAATTACTTAGCAAAACAACAACAAAAAACAACAAATACCCAGCAGCAGCCCCATGCAGATAACATCTACAGCGTCGACTCCTACACAATACAAATCTAGACGCTTTACAATAACTTTATCTTAATACAAAATACAAGTAAAATGAAAATACGCTCTTCAGAGCCGACATCCATACTATCACAGCGCAACTGATAACAATTATGCAGATCACATTATATATACAACAGTAAAAAGTAAAGTTACTCCTGCATCCGATCCGGACATTGGGGATTGCCTTGTTAGTGAGACAACTTCCCGGGCCGTCGGCATATTGTGGTAAGGTGGCCAGTTCCTTTCCACGCCGCCTTTACTTCCCCAACTCGAAGTCAGGTACCCATCACTGCTGGGTGGGCAGGAGAAGGCGAAAAAAATCCGTGTCCGAACCGAGGCTCGAACCCGGACTTTCGGCTTCGGAGAAGAGTGTACTAACCACTCCGCCGCCACACCCTCAAATAAAACAGTACTATGAATAAAAAGGACCAACTATAAAGATGGCATCTCACGAGGTGTGGATTTTAGATGTTTCCTCCGACTATGTATCCACCTAATGTTGTGAAGAGAATTCCAGATAGATGGGGCTGGATAAGAAAAGGACCTCCCGGCGAATTTTTTACCTCCCGTCCTTGCAGGGTTGGGTTGATTTAAATCAGGTTGATTTAAATCAGTTGATTTTTTTTATTTAAATCAACTTGATTTTTTAAATAAAAATCAGTGATTTAAATCACTTTTTTTTTAAATTATTTTTATTCGGTTTTTACACATTTCAACATTCAGAATTTCTTTCCTTGGTTTCATAAAACAGATATAAGGTTCAGTAGACTAATATAATCATGCTTAAAAGTCTGCTTTCCCCCCTTTCACTGTAAAATAATACAGTATTCAATTTACTTTTTTTTTCATAATTGAAATCAGAGCTGGGTTGATTTAAATCAGTTGATTTTTTAAAATTTTTAATCAATTTGATTTTAAAAATAAAAATCAGTGATTTAAATCACTTTTCAAAAAAATGTATTCAGTTTTTACATATTTAACTTTCAGAATTCCTTTCCTTGGTTTTATTTTAAACGGATATAAGGTTTAGTAGACTAATATAATCATGCTTAAAAGTCTGCTTTCCCGCCTGTCACTGTAAAATAATACAGTTCTCAATTTACTTTTTTCATAATTGAAAACCAGGGTTGGGTTGATTTAAATCGGGTCGATTTAAATCAGTTGATTTTTTAAAATTTAAATCAACTTGATTTTAAAAAATAAAACTCAGTGATTTAGATCTAAATCACTTTTTAAAAATGTTTTCTGTTTTTACATCTTTAAACATTCAGAATTCCTTTCCTTGGTTTTATAAAACAGATATAAGGTTTAGTAGACTAAAATTGCTTAAAAGTCTGCTTCCCCCCCTGTCACTGTAAGTAGTAAAATAATACAGTATTCAATTTACTTTTTTTTCATAATTGAAATTAGCATTTTCTTTTTCTTTTTAGACAAACACATGCGCGTGCTCACACACACACTGTAATACAAATAAAATGCAAGTTTATCTATGCATAATTACCCCCCCCCCCCCCTTCCTTTTAGACTGACATTTTCTTCATTTTTTGTCTGTAGCCATAATTCACTGATATAGCAGATTACGGCTTTCTAAAATTGCAGTTGCTTAAATTAATCATTAGTTAAAATAAAGACAATGCATTTTGCACTAAAAGAACATACTTTTAGCCACCAAAAATCCCAAACTGTGTCGACATTTTTTTTAAAATAAAAAAAATAATAAAAATCCGATTTAAATTTTAAAAATCTGATTTAAATTTTAAAAAATCGATTTTTTTTATTTTATCAAAAAAATCAAAATAATCACCAACCCTGCGTCCTTGGTGTTCTCATAAGAGATTGACCTTCTGATCTTAGACAGGTTAGAAATCTTGGTGGAACATACACTTGAGTGAGGTTGCTTAAATATGAGCGGGCTTTATTGTTAAAACGTGTATGACAAACGACAGAAAATCTTAAAAGTACACCTAATTTTTGTTTGGAGCAATGGAGTCTTCTTTTTAAAAGTGATGATAAGGATGTTGTTTTGTCTTTTTAGACACAATAATTCTTTCACCTTGTTTTTAAAAGCGTTGTAATGTAGTTTTAAGGTGGTAATCAAGAGTATGGGTTTAATGCAACTACAAAATTAGGTTATTTAACAGGCGGAACCTCTGAATTTAATGTGCGTTTCCGATAGGACCGTGCTAAATGGGTTGGGAGCCTTGAAAACTCCACTAAACGACCTGAGTTCAAGAAAGCCCAGTCTGGGATACGAACCACGCTCACCCGCTCCGTAGTCCAGCATGACGCTAACCGAGCTAACGGAGTCACCCTCAAGACGGCCATGTTCGGGAGATTTGCAAAGAGACAGGTTTACGGTAATCCATTGCTCAAATTTACGCAGTTCAAAATATAGCATTTTGCTATAAATAAATGAGAAATGTGGTGGTTGCAAAGGATGAAAAGTAACACTCAGCACAGCAGCATAAATAAGTACGGAAAGAATAAAGAGACAAACGAGTAAAATACTGTAACTGAAACGATGGAGGTCGTTCTTTGAAGATGGTGCTCCTGGGGTCCTTTAGTGATAAAAAAAAACTCAGAAGAAATGTTCCACAAAAGGCGAGAAAATAATTCTAAACCTACTCGGTCTCAAATTGAACTTCCACGCCTTGGTCAAGTTTATAACCAACTGCCCGACATAGCCCGGCGGAAACAAAACGCCGAAGTAACGAACATAGATAGTATGTACTATGGTGTCTGAACTTAGCATGCGTGCTATTTTTAACACAAGAAAGGCTGGTGTGCAGTGAATCTCAAAATTTACCATGTCTTCTTACTCAGACAGACAGACAGACAAGCAGGAAGGCAGGCAGGTAGGCAGGCCAGTAGGAAATAAGCAGGCAGGCACGCAGGCAGGCAGGCAGGCAGGTAGGCAGGCCTGTAGGAAATAAGCAGGCAGGCAGGCAGGCAGGTAGGCAGGCCAGTAGGAAATAAGCAGACAGGCAGGCAAATAAACAGACAGGAATAAAAGAGGGATAGCAAAGAAGTGGAGGACCTACATGAAATACGGGTAGACAGTGAGGATGCAGATCTAAAAATTGCCACCCTCCAACAACCTGGAGTGAAGCTGTTGTTTATTTTAGTAAAGTAGCACATCAACAGAATAACAGCCATTTAGCGCAGGTAAGATGCGAGGCTGATGGGCGGAAACAGGAGGGGAATAGAAACGGAGTAGAGCTTACTATTTGTTTGTTTGAGTAAAGAGAAGAACATCGATTTAACAATGACCAGGAAAGAAGCAAGGTAGACAGAAAGAACAGGGGGAAAGAAAATAAGTAGGATCTACCAGTAGCGCCCTATAGCCACTTGCAAGACCTACCAGGGGCGCATACCACCAACAAGTTCACAAAAAGGAGTAGGGGGCATAAAAAAAGGATGGATTATTATTATAATGATGATGGAGATGGAAAAGATTACGATGTTGACGATGATGATAAATGGCATTTGTACAGCGTAAATTTCCACTCAACAGCAGGCTCTGTGCGCTTTACACAATTTATAAGGACCAAATGTTGGAGGACAACTGCAGTGATGAAAATAGCACAGTGAGTAACAACTTCAACATCGTACTATGACACGTACTAACAACACGGACCACAACAGAAACAGTGGAAAATACAGAAGAACATCTCTCTCTCTCTCTCTCTCTCTCTCTCTCTCTCTCTCTCTCTCTCTCTCTCTCTCTCTCTCTCTCTCTCTCTCTCTCTCTCCCTCCCAAGGACACTTGACTGCCAAATAATTCACAGAAGCGAGTACACTAAATGTCTAAGATGCTTTTATCTGGGCTCAATCAAAAACTTTAAAACAACTTAGATTTCTTCCGGGAGCAGTAAAGAAGTAGGAACTGCCAACAACGGCGCCCTCCAACCACCTGCTTGTTTGAGTAAATAAAAGCAGAATCCACACAATAATGGTCACTTAGTGATCGAAAAAGATCAGAGATACAGCCAGAAACAACAAAGGGAAAGTTAAAAAAAAACAGGACCTACCAGTGGTACCTCCAACCACCCGCCCAACCACCGGCATCAGGTTTTACCTTGTACAATGCGATATCTGAGTCACTTTTTAGATTTAAAAAAGCTCGTTACACTTTATGTCTCCTCACCTGCAGAAGACACAACATGAGATGCCAGCAGACACAGAAAACAAGTAAAAAGAGTGAAAGTTTTAGCAACTTTACCTGAATCTAAATTGGCAGCAAAAGAGCTGGAAAAATCTGGTCATTTATGAATAAAACAGAAATCGCGCGTGCGAAAATGGTTTACTACAAGCAAATAAAATCAGGATACTGTTTCTAAGCAAAAAGTTGGTCGCCATTCGGCAACACTCTCAAATCAAACACACGCAAAACAAAACCACCACCACAACAACAACAACAACAACAACAACAACAACAACAACAGAAAAGTACCAACTGGGGAGAAAAAACTACAACAACAGCATGCGTGTGCAGAAAAAAGAAAAGAAAATTTAATTTTTAAAAAAGAAATGACATCGAAAACCGACGAAAATGAGTCCCAGATACAGCTTTACGACATTAAAAACACCTAAATAAAACATTTAATAATCACCCTTATCTTGCAATTCCTTGTTGATATCACTAATGACATTAGCGAACCGGTGGCGGTTCACGTCTAGCGTCTCCATGGCGGCCGTTTGTCGTCCCTAACGACCGTCGCTGTCCACTGCTTCCAGAATCTCAGAAGTTCATCCAAAAGAATAGACGTCTATTGTCGCGTCCTTTCAGCCGTCAATAGAAGCCAGAAATAGAATCTCAAGTCAATAAAGTAAAGAATCTGCACTCACAGTTTCAACTTCGCATCAATTTTTACAGAGACGCGAATTCGACAGGAAATGCCCTCGAATTTCATAGACTCCTAGCACAAAAGCACAAGAACCGCCAAGGTTGCATGTTCATAGTGTATTTTCATAACAACAACAGAATTCTTACGTTATTGTCGTAATCCACAAACGAGAGAAGCCAGCTATTTGTGAACACACGAAAGATCACACTGTATGGTTACATTTTTCGAGACAAAAAGATCCAAAAGTTGAAAAAAAGCGTATGTTTACATATCCAAAGACTGGGTGTCAAATTTCTGCAATAAAACAGAAAAATAATTTCATATATAACTTTGCATAAATTAGGGAACACGCCATTGCCAACTCCAAGTAGCTAAAGTGAAAAACAAACAAATTTTATCCTCTGCGTTTGCCGTCTTACATTCTAGGTCATCCAGACGAAAGACACTGGGTTTTTTCAGCAATACATCCGCAAAAACAATTTTGACTATATTTCATAAAGGACTACCCCCCCCTCCCCCCCCCCCCCCCCACTCCACATAAAAAGTCATTATTCTGACCATCAAATGGCGTATTTCACGTATGTGTTCTCAAATTAGCACGTAGGCCCTACATGTACATTTTGAACAAACATTCAAATTGACCATTCGACAACCAAGTGCCATTTTAACAAATAAACAGTCCTTTTTATACCCCACAGTAGTTGTGAACAGGTATGTACATTTAAAAAAACAGATCTCCCTCCACCCCCAAAAAAAACCCTGACAGAAGAGCTCTCAGGCCACAAAAGAATAAAATCAAGTGTTGAAAAAGAGGACAAAGAAAATTCCATTCCAAATATATTATGTTCTCGTAAACAACTCTGCCCCCACTGGAAAATAGTAGACTTTACTGCCATTTCACGTCTCCGTTAATCCTGTTGACAACGAACTTCTCGTTTTGTTTGTTTGTTGTTGTTTTTTTGTTGTTGTTTTTTTGTTTAAGTTTTAAAAGAAACAAGCACATCGACGCAATGAACCCGCTCCCTATAACGATGACCACCTGGACACTTACGTCACGGATCATCATTCCTACCCAGTGCCATGTAGTGTGTAGGTGTATCGATTTCGCAAGGGTTGCAGTTAAATTTTTTCTACTTTTTCTTTATTTCAAATTATTTTTCCTATAATCTTAGATCGATTGTCTTGATTGGAACGTTGGACTTGATATTAGACTTGTGCTCTAATCCAACTGTTGGAGTTAAGATTGATAAACTTTATTCTTTTAAAAAATGTCTACCAAAACAAAACAAAAATTTAAGTAAACCTAAATCAGCCTAAAGTTTGTCAGAAAATCTGTGATATAAGTCTGTGTTCACCTTGGGATTGATCAACGGTCCAGAAACGGCAATATCCCACCTGAAAGATCAATAGCCCTTGGACAGACATATTTTCCAGCCGTTTTTCACATGAGAACGGCCATACGTCTACATTGAGGCACTCATTCGGGTCGAGTGATCAAAATAATAAAAAAAACTTTGTCTTTTTGTTTGAGTAAATAAAAGCAGAATCCACACAATAATGGTCACTTAGTGATCGAAAAAGATCAGAGATACAGCCAGAAACAACAAAGGGAAAGTAAAAAAAAAAACAGGACCTACCAGTGGTACCTCCAAC
>NW_004797833.1:237165-239807 GCF_000002075.1 Aplysia californica
ACTGAAAAAGTAAGAACGCTTTTCTCGTGCAAAAAGAGGGGGGGGGGGGGGATTTTGAATACATGATTAAAAAAGAAACTGCAAAAAAACTGCATGGTGTTTAATCAATGCTTCAATAAATGTTGATTGTATTCAGAGCGCATCCATTTAATAGATCTGGACTAGATCTAGATTCTATATGTTAGAATTTTGTGACTGAATTTTCATGGGTTCCTATTTTATTGTTGATTTTTTTGGGCATATTATGTTGAGTAGTCTGAGTAGTTGGCTTTTGTTGTCAGGGGCGAAGGCTGACCTGTTTGACAGGGCAATCAAAGTGAAACGGGACCAGATATGGCCTGTAGATACTACACAAGAATCTTACTCGAGGCGGCGACTCTGAGTTGTGAATGAAAACAAATCCGGAATTCATATTGTATGTTCAACCGCCAAAATAATCGGGAAAGTATCTGATTAAATATCAATTCCAACTAAAATTAAATTTAACTTTAGATGTGAATACATAAACACAAAGCAAAGAAGCAGAGATGTCAGTACCAGGTCTATATGTTATAGATCTACCAGTGAGTCTAACTCTTTGGTAGAACATGACAATTATCCTTTTTTTTTAAATTTCACATTTGGCTGTTTTTGTTAGACTTTTGCGGCCAGGAGCTGGTGTCATAATCGAGGTCAGGATCTGATTATAGGACGGTAAAAAGTCGAGGAAAAAAAACCAAGCACATGCAGCAGTCAACAGATTATTAGGAGTTAGTTCCCCTCACATGTGTGAGGTAGACTCGACCAGTGTTAGTTAGCTTACATAATCAGGGCTTGTGACTGATTATAACTGTGGCCCCAAAGGGGTGAACAGGGTATATGTGGCAATGAAACAGCTTTGACTGCTATGCACATGTTCCCTTCAACTCTATTGGTAGACTTTTCCAGCCTCACTTTAAAGCTTACTTAATCAAAGCTTGCGACTGCTTATGGAGTGGCCCGAGAGGGGTGAGGAGGCTATTTCTGTGGCCGTGAAACCGTTTTGAATGTTAGGCATACAGTTCATTGTTGATTACGAACGTCTTTTTACATTTAATTTAAGAGGTTTACGTTTCAGGATGAATTTGACAGCGACAATGTTTCAAAATTGGGAAGGAAGCAGTGATTATTTGATTATATAGACGCTTCGCCCCTGTTTGTTGTTGTTGCTGTTGTTGTTGTTGTTGCTGTTGTTGTTGCTGTTGTTGGTGTTGTTATTGTTTTTGTTGTTGTTGTTGTTTTTGGTGGGGTTGTTTGTTTTGTTTTGTATTGTTTGTTTTTTAGAACACATGGTCCACATTTCCTTGCCTTTATCGTTGAAGTGTTTGTACCGACAAACTGACTGTTCGGTTTACCTTAACATTCTCTGTTGTAGTAAAAGTAAAAGCTGCTGTTTGTTTGCTTGATTCTTTTGTTGTTGTATAAACAGGGGGGGGGGGGGGAGAGACAGAGACAGAGAGAGAGAGAGAGAGAGAGAGAGAGAGAGAGAGAGAGAGAGACAGAGAGACAGAGAGAGAGACAGGGACAGAGACAGACAGACAGACAGACAGGCAGGCAGGCAGGCAGGCAGGCAGGCAGGCAGGCAGGCAGGCAGGCAGGCAGGCAGGCAGGCAGGCAGGCAGGCAGGCAGGCAGGCAGACAGACAGACAGACAGACAGACAGATGCTGCTTCAGGGGTTCTTGAAAATACATGTAGTATGTAGTCGTTTCTGGTTACTTATTGTTCCACTTACTTGTCAATCATAATATATCGCAAAATTCTTTGACCTGAACGACACCGCAAACTAAAGCAATCCACCCACCCTTACACTGCCACCGCCTTTGATTTAAATGCCCCTAGCGCTGTCGTTATCTTGGCCATTCGGGCGCTACACAGTCGACTGTGGTCAATCAGGCAGTTCTTATGGCAAAACCCTGTATCCTTGCAATTAAACCGGTACTATCAATTTTCGCCTACCTTTTGTTTGAAAGTTGTTTTTTTCCTTCGGTTAAATTGCTTTATATTTCCATACTTCTGAACAATATCAGTACAAAAATGTACCGCCAAAACATTGCTTTTATACATAGGCCTATCTGCAGTGATGAATATAATGTAATCTTCAGTGATGATCTCTAAATTCTAAATGGCTTTTAATTTTACAAAAGCGATATGTGCATTTTATAAAGTCTGCAGTTTTGGAGATCATGCTGCAGAAGCTTGCCATAAAGGATGATAGGTGTACTTCCTGGTGATAATCGCAGCATTTCAGTTTATTACAAGGTTAACTTTTTCTGCAGATCTATCTATTCGTTGTTGTTGTTGTTGTTTTTATTGCATCCCATGCTCGGTGGCGTTTAACATACAAAATTCATCTGTAAAAATTGAGAGTAACACATCGCAATTTCCTGGTTGACATAGGTCCGGTAAAGAATTACACCCAACACAATAACAGTCATTTTATTTATGAAAATAAAGAGCAAGACACATAATTCATGCCTCCGTCGACGCAATTTACATCATATATAGGAGCAAGACAAGCAGAACAAAACAGTGGCAAAGAAGAGACATAGGACCTGGCAGATGCGCCATCACAACCACCCACCCCCTAAGACTAGTTATGTGTTTCTTTTTAAGTTAAAGTAAA
>NW_004797833.1:239907-241188 GCF_000002075.1 Aplysia californica
TAGTATGTAGTCGTTTCTGGTTACTTATTGTTCCACTTACTTGTCAATCATAATATATCGCAAAATTCTTTGACCTGAACGACACCGCAAACTAAAGCAATCCACCCACCCTTACACTGCCACCGCCTTTGATTTAAATGCCCCTAGCGCTGTCGTTATCTTGGCCATTCGGGCGCTACACAGTCGACTGTGGTCAATCAGGCAGTTCTTATGGCAAAACCCTGTATCCTTGCAATTAAACCGGTACTATCAATTTTCGCCTACCTTTTGTTTGAAAGTTGTTTTTTTCCTTCGGTTAAATTGCTTTATATTTCCATACTTCTGAACAATATCAGTACAAAAATGTACCGCCAAAACATTGCTTTTATACATAGGCCTATCTGCAGTGATGAATATAATGTAATCTTCAGTGATGATCTCTAAATTCTAAATGGCTTTTAATTTTACAAAAGCGATATGTGCATTTTATAAAGTCTGCAGTTTTGGAGATCATGCTGCAGAAGCTTGCCATAAAGGATGATAGGTGTACTTCCTGGTGATAATCGCAGCATTTCAGTTTATTACAAGGTTAACTTTTTCTGCAGATCTATCTATTCGTTGTTGTTGTTGTTGTTTTTATTGCATCCCATGCTCGGTGGCGTTCAACATACAAAATTCATCTGTAAAAATTGAGAGTAACACATCGCAATTTCCTGGTTGACATAGGTCCAGTAAAGAATTACACCCAACACAATAACAGTCATTTTATTTATGAAAATAAAGAGCAAGACACATAATTCATGCCTCCGTCGACGCAATTTACATCATATATAGGAGCAAGACAAGCAGAACAAAACAGTGGCAAAGAAGAGACATAGGACCTGGCAGATGCGCCATCCAACCACCCACCCCCTAAGACTAGTTATGTGTTTCTTTTTAAGTTAAAGTAAACGAATACCACAGTGACACATATTGTTAAAGCACCTTACAGGTTGATGGCAGCTTGAGACGAATGCATAGGTGTAGTATGATCTAATGCCCCTTTCATGTAAGGTTACTGTTGTTATAGTGAAAAGAAGTAGGCTGAATCTACACAAAAACTGTAATACAGTGCAAGGAAAAAGCAAGACAGACAGAAACAAAAGACGGACGGTAAAGAAGTAGAACATACTGGTGACACCCTTCAACCTCTCTTAATGCTATTCAAGAGACCCCGAGAGGTGCAAAGAGTTAGAGTAGAGAGAGAAAATGGAGAGAAAAAGAGAGAAGTCGCCAGGGACGGAGACAGTTTCGAAGAAAATG
>NW_004797833.1:243498-245634 GCF_000002075.1 Aplysia californica
AGAGAGAGAGAGAGAGAGAGAGAGAGAGAGAGAGAGAGTGCGCGTGTGTGTAGGGGTGTACCTGTGTGTTTGTATGTAGATTGTTCTGCCATTACAAGGGGTGCACCTCCTCCAGCTGACATACGTTGGCTTTATTTGTAAACCTAAAACGAACTTGGGATTGAGAGGCGGCACGTCGGGTGGGGCGAGGGAGGGGGGGGGTTCAAAACCTGGCGCTTACATACTAATACCAGTAAACAAAAATAAACCGACTTTCCTTGTCTTTCCCTTCAAGTTCAAGAGGGACATAGAGGATGCCATTTTTGTTTTCTTAGATAACATCTACAAACACAGAGACACACCAAGACATTACCGCAGGACACTTTTAGCTGATTTTTCATCTGCTTTCAACACAATCCAGCTCCACATAATGGTCTCAAAAATGTATTAACATGAACATAAACAAGAACATTTACAGCTTGGATTCTTGAGTTCTTAACCAATCGACCTCAATATATGTAAAATCAAATGGTGTAAAATCCGACCTAAACAAACACCGGTGTGCTCCAAGGTTGTGTAATCTCCCATGTCTTGTACAGTGAAACTCGGATTTAAAAAGCTCGGATTCAACGAGAACTCGGATTCAACGAGAAGAGATAGATTCCCCGGGTTTTGTTTTTTCTTTAAAATCAATAAAAGTAACCCGGATTCAACGAGCACTTAAATTAGCGAGCTCGGATTCAACGAGGTCACTTTCAGGGAGAACAGTCCCTGTAGACGTGGCTTCGCTCATTTTTCTACCAGAACGAACTTTATCTATTCCCGGAAATCACCCATTGCACCTGCATCGTGAACCATTATTCACTTAGCCGATTGCCTGCGACCAATCAGCGGCCTTTTTTCATACCAACACATGCCTTGGCGTGTGTCGGGGTCAGATGGGAGGTCTACACACGTGTGACGGTGTGTGCGTGTCGGGGAGTGTGTGTGTGAGGGGGGGGATGGCACTAGCGGTCCGGGCGTGGAACGTCGCAGATACAAACGCGTCACAGTTTTTTTACCTCGGCAACTGATCATTATTACAATAAGCTAGTCTTGACGTAGATGTACGTAATGAATTGTGCGCTAGTCTATGGAATCAAAGGTTGCCGTATGCTAGGCTCTACACAGGAACATAACATTTTGGTAAACAATCGAGATGACTCAGGCTTGTGTATTTGAACTAATCGGTCTTTTTTTTTTACACAGCTCATGATATGCAGGCATTTCAGGCACTACTTGTGACTTCTCTTTATACTACTTGCTTAATGCCCGTAATTATCTACACAAAACCTAATGTTTGCTTTACGAACACTCGGATTCAACGAGATTTTAGGGCAGGGCCGGCGACCTCGTTAAATCCGAGTTCCACTGTACACCAACGACTGTACTTTTGATAACAAAAACGTCAAACTAATAAAATTTGCGGATGATTCCACTCTACAAGGCCTAATAACAACAAATGAGAATTAATACAGGGACGCAGTAAATGTATAAGTTTACAAATTGATGTGATGACCACTTCCTTTTACTAAATGAAATAAACGGCAAAGGAATTAATAATATACTTTAGAGTTAAAAAAAGACCAATTGCAAAGACTATTTATTAAATATGAGGGGGTGGAGTTGGTAAGCTCTTACTTAATATCTTGGTATGACAATCGATAACAAATTTGACCGGCATCTCCAGGCTGCTCTTGTGCATAAAAAAAGCAAATAAAAAAATGTTCCATTTATGATTATGTCCCTTTTATACCATTCTACGATTGAAAATGTGCTATTATTTTGTAGTTGCTGCTGGGCTGGGAACTGTAGGGTAAAAGAAAAAGAAAAATTTGAAAGAACCATTAAGAAAGCCAGCAAGATCTCTGGATATGATTTTACTAAAATTGATGAAATGTGTAACACCACAAGTATAAAAAAGATAAAAGCAATATAAACGACCCATCACAATCACACCCCCTTTCCAAGCAAATTGTCAGATCACGCAGCGGCAGACATGTAGCCTACCTCTAAAAACAAACAAAGAAAGAAAAGAAGTTTTTTACCATCGAGCGTATAAGCATAGATCTAGTGTACTGCTCTTTACAGTGTAGGCCTACCTATATATACATATAT
>NW_004797833.1:246755-248496 GCF_000002075.1 Aplysia californica
GACCCTTTTATGCCTATTTATGTGTCCCAAAAACTGCATTTGTCGTTTCCTGATTGTTTTTAACATTGAGCGTCCCACGTGGGCTTCATCAAGCCAATCAAGCACTACCTCATTTGATTTCTTTTCCTTCCACGATATTCTTAGTAGTCTCCTAAGAAACCACATTTCTGTTGCTTCTATTTTATTTTCACTGTCTTTAGTGATTGTCCAGCATTCACAGCTATATATATGGAAGGGTTGACCAAACATAGCATTTCACAACTTTCACTTTGGTGTTCATTGAGATGTTTTTATTTTTCAGGATAGGGCTCATTTTATTGTAACTAGCCTTAGCCATTGTCATTCTCCGTTTTATTTCTGTGGAACATTTGACATCAGATGCTATAATATATCCTAGCTGTTGGACTTGTTTGATATTTTCACATTTGCTAATGAGATTACAACGAGGCTTTGCTGCTTTTTGGGATATATATTACGATGCATTCTGTTTTCTTTATATTCAACAATAATCCTTTACGTTCACTTTCTGTTGCAACAGTATCTAGAAGCAATTGAAGGTCCTTTTCTGAGCCTGCTATTAAAACTGTGTCATCTGCATACCTGATGTTATTAATCTTTTCTCCATTTACTTTGAGACCAGGGCATTCTTCTTCTATGTTTCTAAGGATTGTTTCAGTGTTCATGTTAAAGAGGTCTGGTGACATAACACATCCTTGCCTCACTCCTCGCCTAATCTCCTTATATATTCACTGTATTCTCCATTGATTCGTACAGCAGCGTTTTGGTCCCAGTACAAATTCCTGATAATTCTAAGATCTTTTCCATATGTCTGGTTTTTCAAATACTTTAAATAGCTCATTATGTCTAACCTTATCGAACGGCTTTGAATAATCTATCAAGCATATAGCCTACAGATCTTTTTGCGCTTCACTACATCTTTCCAGTAACAGTAACGTTGCTAAGAAGAATATAGCATTTTTTGGTGCCCTTGTCAGGAACACAGTCGAATTGCGTTTTAGTTTTAGATATTCTCTGGTTTTACGCTTTTTCTCAATCTTCCCATTATTACTCGCAGCAATAGTTTTGTAAAATTAAAATGACTCATAAGGCTTATTGTTCCTCATATTCACACTCAGTGGCACCTGGTGTTTTAGGTAAAGCTATAAAAACTGGCTTCATTATAACTTCTGGGATCTCACCGCAGTCATAAATAGTATTTAGGAGCTTTGTTGTTATTGTTGTTATTTCAGTGCTTAGTTCTTCAAGCGCGACAATCACTTCAACTGGAATATTATCTGGCCCTGTGGCTTTTCCTTGTTTCATTTTCTTAATTGCAGCTTGTAGGCCTACTTCTGCTTTCAGTATTGGTGGTCCATTTATTTCATTCTTTATTAACGGTTTTTCTCCTCTATTATCTTTGAAAAGTTCTTCTATATGTATTCTGACCATCTGTTTAAGACACCCCCGTTGTCCATTAAAAACACCTCCTCCTTTTGATCTTATGCATCCTGTATATGTAGATCTAGTAAGGTTTTCCAAAGCTTGAAATGTATTGCTTACATATCTATGGAGAACCGTTCTGTCAGTTCTTGATTTTGTCTTTAACTTTAAAAGACCTCCAGGTCAAATTTTGGTTGGTACTTTGACTCATACATACACACACATATACTCACTCATTCACTCACTCACTCACTCACTCACTCACTCACACACACACACACGCGCACGCACACACACACAC
>NW_004797833.1:248957-253566 GCF_000002075.1 Aplysia californica
TCCTATATGTAATATAATATACATATATATATCTACCAACCTATCTCTCTATCTATCTATCTATGTATCTATCGGAGGAACATGAGCAAACAAAAGCACACACACATTCGCAGAAAAAAAAAATCTTTTTTATATAAAAACACACGCCATTTTCTTCAGACAAACTTACTAATACACACGAACGCCAAATATAACAAACGAATTGATGGATTGTCATAACTTTGCTCATTGTATTATGAGACCATGCACGATTAACTACCAATTAAGAAATGTATTTTTAATTAGCCCGACTATCACCTGAAAAAGGTAGGCCTACAACATGATAAGTGCAGATTTTACTTGACGAGATCGATCCATGACTCAAACTCACACAGGTGCGCGACATGATGTAACCATCATATAGAGTTGTATTTTCACGAGCAAAAGAACATCACACACAAAAAGAAAAAAGGCAACATTTTAACCAGCCATTCCTCCCACACTGCGCAACAAAAGTTTCAAGCATTCCCGATTGCAGCAGATTGTGAACTATGGAAACGTGATAGTAAAGTAACCCTACATTTAATGGTTAATTGATTGAAAAGGTGTTTTACGGCACTATCGACTCAATTTAGGTAATTTAAGTGCCAATAGGTTTCACCGCAACAAATCTAGGATCATGTCGTGTTCTAGTAAATATTTTTCGGCGCTCGCAACAGCACACGGTCATATTATCATCATCATTCTAAAATGACGGACAGACATTAATGAAAATGTTTGTAAATATGGTAGGGATTCTTATCTACATATTTGTATTTACAATATTAATTTCAGTGTATATACACTGAAAACAATAACTATATATTTTTATATCCTTTTAAACAGTCCTATTTCTTTAACATAACTTACAATTTTTCTCGGGTTTACAATGTCAAAAAGAATTTTGACATCTTTGCATTTAAAGTAGCCTATTTTGTACGTATATCATTGAACTCAACACATTCCGTTAGGACGTGCCGAACTGTAAAGTAGGCCTATGTGTTGCACGCCACGCAAAAAGGAGCTTCCTCTCCTTCGAGTAAATGTTTGTGCGTGGCGTGCGTGTGCCATATTTTTAATCTTGAGTAAATAACATTTTCTCTTCGTAGGAGAGACAGGGGTATCCTGGGCGCAAGTTTCAATTGAATGTAATGGAGTTTGTTGTGTATTTGTTGGTTTCAAATTTGGGACCAGGAAGATGAGATGTGTTCTTTTACTACTTTCGGTTTCATATCAGATAAAGGGATTTTACTATTTTAATTTTTGTTTTCAGGTAGTTTTAGAGATTCTTTGGCAAACTGGTCAACGGGTTCGTTGCCACCAATGCCTACATGGCTTGGAAGCCAGGCTATTGTAATAGTTTTTTCAGATTGATGTAAAAAAAATGCAGTTTAAATTAATTAAAAGTTTTTTAAATTCTGTTGTCGGAGATGTCAGAGCGCTCTAAAGATTTCAGAAAAGAGAGAGAGGGAGAGAGAGTCTGAAAGGATTAGGAAAGTAGACTTGGTTGATTCATCTATTACATTTAGGGCCAATTCAAGAGCTGTAGTCTCAGCAGTGTAGATTGAGGCTTCTGTGTCGAGTTTCCTTTAGCTTAAGCTGTGTGGCGATGCAAAGGCAGCAGCTCCTACTCCAACTGAGGAGTCATTTTTGGATCCGTCTGTAAAACGTTACTCTGCTTCGGGGTATCTGTTTATTAGCTGTTTGTATGAGTTTAGGTATGTAGTTTTGTCTGTAGACTTTTGGTTATGTTTTTTACGACTTGTATAGCTACGTTTGGTTTGGTTAAATGCCATGGAGGTAGGCTGGACATGGCAAAGAGCTCGATTATGTCTTTAGAAAAATCAATGTCTTGGAGATCGTTCTGGATTCTTATTCCGAAAGGGCTTACTTTATTTCCTAAGGAGGGTAGAGTTTTTAGGTCTTCGGAAAGGCCAAAGACACATTTGTGGCCTGGGTTTTGGGGAACTGAGCTAAGTTTCAAAGCCTACTGCAAAGAGAGTTTGGGGGTGGTTGGCGGGTGCTCTGGTGTGGTTTGCTCCTTCTTTCCTATCAAACATCTATCGTCCTTATCTCCACTTCTTCTCTTTTATGTTTGTTACTCTCTTGTAACATTTCTTTTCTTCTGGCGCTCATATGACTTTATGCAGTTGCGAGCGCTGTAAAACCTCTACTACTAAAACTAAAAGAGAGGGTTTTTTTCTTCTAAGTTCTAAAGATGGTTCATGAGCTTCTACCTGTAAACGTTCTACAGGTGAAGTATGGGAAGCGCCTAGGGCAAGACGAAGGCCATGGTTCTGAACAGGGTCTAAAATTTTAAGGTAAGACTTTCTAGCGGATCCGTAAACAGGACTGGCATAGTTCAACCTGGAACGGATAAGGGAGCGGTAGAGTTGAAGAAGTATTTCAGTATCTCCTCCCCATTCGGCACTGGATAATACTTTTAAGTCGTTGAGAGCACTCTGACACCTCGTCTTTAGGTCTTTCAAGTGTGGAAGGAAAGAAAGTTTGTTGTAGAAGATTACGCCCAGGAAACGAGCTTGTTTTTTAGCAGGAATTTTCTCTACAAACAATATAAGTCTGGTTGTCGCACACACTTGTGCGACAAAAATGTACAAATTTCGTTTTCGTTGTAGAAAATTTAAACCCGTGCCCGTTTCTCCAAGTTTCCAGTTTATGGAGTTGAAGCTGAAGTTGACGTTCAATGTGATCTACTTTGGATTTTGATTTATAGCAGATCAGGAAGACGTCAACGTAAAGTAAGCAGTCAATATTGTTCTGAAGGGTTTTTGTGATGGAATTGATTTTGACTTTAAAAAAAGAATGGGTGATAAGTTGCTTCCCTCTTGGACACCTTCTTCTTGGGAGTGTAAATTTGATAGGGTTGAATCTACTTTTACTTGAAATGAACGATCTTTTTAAAAATTTCGTATAAATTTGGGAAGATTTCCGAGTAAGCCCAAGTCATGCAGGTCTTTTAAAATACTATGCTTCCATGTGGTTTTTCTAAGTCTTAAAAAAAAGCCACAAGATGCTCTTTCCGAATGAAAGCTTCCAGAATGAAAGTTTCAAGTCAAACGAGACGGTCAATAGTAAAGCGATTTTTGCGAAAACCACATTGGAAATTGGATAAAGAGTTTGAGGTTTCGAGAAACCACATCAGACGTTTGTAAGTAAATTTTTTCATAAGTTTGCAGAAACAGTTTGTAAGTGCTATGGGACGGTGGTTTGATGGGTTAGAGTGATCTTTGCCTGGTTTTCGGATTGGTATAATAGTGGCAAGACACGAACTGTTCGGAAATTGTTGAGAATGCCAGAGTTCGTAGAATATCAAGGAGTAATTATATGAGTGTTTCGTCTGGGAGATGTTGGATGATTTCGTTGTGTATTTGATCAGGGCCTGGAGTGTTTGATAGCTCTGCAATATTACATTTTTTTTAGTTCATCAAGAGAAAAGCTGCAATTATAGTATTCTTCATTTGAAGAGGTAAAGTCAACAGGTGTCTTTACAGAAGACATTTTCACTTTTTTGAATTCCGGGTTGTAATTTTGGGAAGAAGAATTTCAGGAAAAGGTTGATGCTATACAGTCAGCTACTGTTTTTTCTCTGTTTCTGCGAAGGAGTTATTTGGTTTTAAGATGTGCTTGATTGTGTCTCTTTTAGAACCTTTTAATTTCTTTATCATCTTCCAGACTTTGTGCATTTGTGTGTTGTTGTTTCTTCTAGAGACATAATTGCGAAAAGATGTTTTTTGGGCCGTTCTGATAATTCTGCGTGCTTGGGCTCGTGCAATTTTGAAATTTTTGAGGTCTTCGTTTGTTTTAGAGTTGACGAACTTCCTGATGGCTGATTTTTTGGCCGCAACAGCTTTTTGGCAGTCTTCAATAACCAACATTTATTTTTTCGGGGTTTGGTGGATAACGTTGGTATGTGTCTTTGAACGATTTCTAGAAGGGTTTCATGAAATTGATCAAAAGCTTGTTTTTGAGATGGGTTGAATCTCTGGAGGCATTCCAAGTGAAACCCATCCCAGTCCGCTCTTTTAAGATTGAAACGGTCCGGGATTGGAGTTTGGTGTGGAATGTCTGGAATTAGGTTGATGGGGAAGTGGTCCGATCCGTGTGGGTCGTCCAGGACCGACCACTGAAAGTCTGGAATTATATCTGGATCATATAGGGTTAAATCTATGGAGGAAAGTTTAAGTTATTTGAATTTTGACATGTTGGGGAATTATCGTTAAAAAATACTAGTATTGGTTTTTGCTAAGAAATTTTCTATGATTTTGCCTTTAGTGTCAGTTGGTTCATTTCCTCAAAGAACACTATGGGCATTAAAATCTCCTAACAAGATGAAGGGTTGTGGGAGCTGTTCTCTGAGGTTTATTAGTTCTCTTAAGGGGGGGGGGGCTACACCCCCAAAATCAAAATTCGCCTCAAAATCATGGAATTTGAGTTGTAGGCATTTTTTAGCTTCCTCAGCCTCGCCTACAACTATTTCATGGCATAAGAACCCCAAAAAATCGTATTTTTTCCCATACCGGGCATGTTTGTAACCGCCATTTCCTCATAAAGTCAGTATTTTATTTTTCTT
>NW_004797833.1:255839-257008 GCF_000002075.1 Aplysia californica
TTTGAGACCTTTTGTGGTCAGAAACCGAATGACAGGCCTCACTTCTACACTTGACCAATTTTCCAAGGGGGTAGCCATCTTTTGAGAACTGCTGTGCTCGTTTGGTTTGTGCGATGCTCATGGTGCTCAATCGGGAAATTTCTAAATGATTGTTTTACAAGTATGCGTTTACAGAATGTGAAAATATTGAATAGTTTCAAATTACAGCCAAATTCCGGTTTTCCGTGGGACAGCCCTCGCAGTTCTAAATAGGCGATGTCCAATTTTGTTGGTGGTGTGGGAGTGTTGAAAGTAAAGATCCACGTGTTGGTACAGATTTTCTTACCATCTCACCGCACTCTGATAAGCTGAGCTCTCGTCTTTTGATGACACCGTTGGATGTGTTCAGACTTCGGTGAGATTGAACACATACAGGGATGCCACCAAACGAGGTGCAGGCCAACAGTTTGCCTGATTCTACGCTGAAACTGACCTGTATCAGGAGGTCCGTGGATCCTAGTTTTTTAATTAATGTACTTTGGTTTGTGTATTCCGAATGCTTTAAGTGATTTGTGTATTTTAAAGACGCTTAGTGTTGCTAGATCTAGGTCCTGCTTTTTATCTTTTGGGGAGATCACCAGAAATGGTGACCACCCCAAGGACGTTCTCTTTGGCATGTCCCAGATGCTGACCCTGTCGCCCGAAAGGCCCTTCTTTCGTTTGTCCAGGCCAGGAGTTGCACCTGCTTCTCCTGTCTGGGACTTGTTGGGAATTGGGGTGGGAGAAATGTTTGTTTTTGGATCCATGTATTATTCATACGTTTATATTCTTCTCCAGTGCTCCCCACCCGCCACCGAGTCCAACAAGGCGAGACCGCTCGGAAGTCCCTGGAGGTATACACACAATCGGACGGCAAGACATCTCGCCTTCCAACCAAGATTGGCCAAAAAACCGGTTCAATGAACCGGTCATAACCGGTTGAGTGCAGTAGGCCGCTGCACCTGTCCGTCTAGACCGAATCCAGGGCAAATGTGGCGTGTTGTTGAAGGAAGCCACACCTCAACCACCGGGACCCCCTTCTCCGGTCTTACGGGTCGCACCCCACGGTCAACAGGGTGGCTCGCGCTGCGGGGATTCGGGGTCCATTTTTTGCTTGACCAGACTTTCGGTCGACAGATCGGAAAGAAAGA
>NW_004797833.1:260927-262314 GCF_000002075.1 Aplysia californica
CTGTGAAAGGAGGTTGTTCTCACATTGGGGTGGGGGGGATGGCAGGTAGGCATTTTGTATTTAATAAATTATTATTCAACTGACAATTTGTTTCTACTGATATTGGACAAATGGGTTTCGTCAGAAACCGGTTCGCCAGAAATGGGAACTTGTCCGGACCTGGCTCATGAACAAACAACTCTCTTAGGACGGACGGAGAATAATTAGTGTGTGGGGTAGGGAGGGGGTGGTGGCCAAAAGGACACACAAACAGAGTCAACTATGACGTTATAGGTCGATGCAAACAAGTGTCTCTTTTGTAACAACCGTATGGCATCGCCACAAAGGCTTGTGCCGCTGATCTTATCGTTGTCACTATTGTTGTTGTCTTTGATACTATCACTGTTATTGTCGTTATTATCATTTGGCTACAACTACGACATAGTATCATCATCATCCTCTTTATTATTACTAATACTAGCAAAATCTCAGTTCTATTACTATTAACTGGGTCTCTACAAATGAAAGACAACTAGCTGGGACCCCTTTCGATGAAAGGAAATGACCTCCCAATAGTTATGGAACCACCTTCGAGAGAGGAAACTGCTGCAGCTATAACATCACTGAAGTCCCACAAGGCAGCTGGTCCCGACCATATACCACCAGATAAAGATACATCGGTGGGAATGCATTATGCTCTAATCGAAAAGGTTTGGCAAGAGGAGGAAATATCAGACTTGAAGGAATGTCACCTAATCAAGCTGCCAAAGAAGGGAGACCTCAGCAATTGTAACAACTACAGAGGCATAAGACTCTTGTCCATACCTGGGAAAGTCTTTAACAAGATACTCCTGGAGAGAATCAAGCTGGCAACAGACGAGAAGCTCCGAGGAAACTAGGCAGGATTCCACAAGAACCGATCATGTGTGGACCAGATCGCTACTCTATGCATGATTCTTGAGCAATTGCTTGAATCGAATTCACCGCTCGTGGTCAACCCTAATTGATTATGAAAAGGCATTTGACAGCGTGAACAGGAAAACTCTGTGGAAACTCATGCGGCATTATGGAATACCTGACTAAATGTGAGGCAGCGTGGTGGAATCAGGTTCTCGTCAATTTTTGGGCATGTGCCGTTATTGGTATATCTTATAGCTTGTTTACTTGTCTTTGTTTGGATGAAAAAAATATCCATTTATCTTGAATACAAGTCGAGATGTTTGCAAATGAAGGAGATGGGGTTACCTGTTTTCAGAGGTAAAATTAGTGAGAAAATGGCCGCCAAAGATTAGTCATTTTTTTCGCTTAAGAGTCGGTGGTAACAAAAAATTTACATTTTTTGTGCTTTTAATCAACGTTTATCAGAAAAATACACACAGAAATTAGTTCTTTAATGGGCATGAAAGGT
>NW_004797833.1:262990-268976 GCF_000002075.1 Aplysia californica
TCTGGAAAGGGGGCTCTCGTGGTCTAGAGGTTAAGGTGTTGGCCTCTCATTCAAAGGTCCCGGGTCCAAATCCAAAATTTAAAAAAGTCAGGAAAGCAAGCAACATCTCACTGCGCACCGAAATTCTACTCTTTAATTAAGTCCAGACTTCCATCAACAGATGTATGAGGAGTATCCGAAGAATTAAGTGGCAGGATATATTAAGAAATGAAGAGCTGTGGGAAAGGACAGGACAAAAGGAAGAAGAATAAATAGGATATGAATAAGAGAGTGGCGATTGATGGGACACACCTTCAGAAAGTCAAGCGGAAACATCACAAGACAGTCGCTGCAGTGGACCGCACAGGGAGCACGAGGCAGGGGTAGGCCTCAAGAAACATGATGTGTGGAAAGGGACATGAAAGAGATGAAGTTTACTTGGAATTGGAACGAGCTTGAAAAGATGGCCCATGACAGAGATAAATGGAAGGAGCTTGTATGTGGCCTATACCGTGCTAGGGGTGGAAGGCATTGATGATGACTAACTGGGCATCTAATTTGCATCGAGGAAATTGCACACTCTATAAAAACATTAATCTCTTTTTTTCCTAAGCCCATCTTTCCGATTTACTTTTTCAAACAGCCTCTGTGTCTTTATCTTCTTTCTTCTCTCTGATTCAGTGTCTCTCTCACTATCAAGACCCCAAAAAATCTTCCCGACAGGGAATCGAACCCTGATCACTAGCATGACAGGCGGTGATGCTTACCACTCTCGGGCACACTCCCTAATTCACTTAGGAGCCTTTTGATTGTATAAGTCTGTTGACCATGATTTTCATCAAACGCACCCGATCGTTATCTAGAAACCTAGTCTCACAGCCTTTGCTGGGGCATCGACGTGGCCCAGATTCAACAAATCTTTGTTTAAAAAAATATGTGCTATGTGCAATTGCTATTTTTTACGCCCCCATCGAACACAATCATCCAATTTAACTAGATCAATCCGGGCGAAGTATGAAACAACATCGCAGCAAACTGACGAGGTTACCACATGACACATGTCTACACTCAAGAATGGCTAAACATAAAAATAGACGTCTCGAAACTTAACTCCTTTTTTTTCCATGTTAATCGATGGTGATGACAGACTGGCGTCTGTGCTGTAATGGATAACCTCATCACTGCCAGACACAAAAGACGTGAGTTCGATTCCCCAGTGGGGAAGTTGACTTCATCGAGTACGCTATCTCCATCTTTCTGTTGAGTTGATGGATCCGACGCAGCATGTGATAGCCCTGATTGTCAGGATCGAAGCCGCCCATCTCCAAAACGATCATATTGCCACTAAAGATCTGTGTGAGAGGAGGAAGGGGCCATTTCCAATCAATCAAATTTATCAACATAGTCTACTTCATTACCACAATAAATCGCAGTAACATTGTGAAGAGAAAAAGACGTTCGATTCAAGAACGAACACATCCCCTCAGTGACTGCACACATTTTTAACGTCTCTTTTTTAGTCCATATCACACTAATACTAATACAAATTGGGGGGAGGAGGCGTGGGGAGGGGGGGGGGTTCTTTATTAGCTTTTGTTTTCATTTGGCTGGGGGTGTCTTTTTAGTGTCAGAGTTTAACACTCCCCCCCCTGGACGACTCCATTTCGATCATTTCGGAGGTGAGCTTCGACCTTGCTCCCTGCCCGGGCCAACCCAAGCTCAGCTGCGAGTGAAACAACGTCCCAGCTGGAAGATCGACATACTCGGTAAAACTTCCCAGGAATCGAACTACAGGGTGATCAAAAAAAACAACTTTACAACTTGTTTTGTAAATATCTTCCTCCATACTGAAGTTTTGCGCTTCAGATTTGAACATAACGTTTGGAATCCAAAAGGAATTTGTCTGATATGTTTTTTTAGAAGTCCATTGAATGGTTTTGCTCTATATAGCGCATTTAAAAAACAACCCATTTTCAACCTTGTCGTCATTTTCATAGCATGACGCACCAGTTCGCGTTCGGCCTACCACTAAGCCTACGCGTCCACCAAAATAAGATCACCTCCAGGCCAAGCTAATGTACGAAGTTTTTGCAGGGTGTAGAAGCGACTCAAAAAGATCCGCGTCCACCGACGTCAGACCTGCCAAGACGGAATAAGACAGCTAAACCTATTTTTAGCCCAGTGCGTTATGATTACGAGAACAACAGACAGCACAGGCGATTTATTTATTTATTTACCACTTTAAAAAAAACTAAAAAGCAACAAATTATAATTATGGGAAACATTGTTGGTAAGTTGGGACGATGAGAGGAGAAAAAAAAAGCTGGGACCGGGATTCGAACCCACGCTCAAAAAATAATGTTTGCCTTCAAACGTGGACACGCTGTTCACTCGGCCATCAGAACTTTCGTCAGCGAAGGGTAAATTAAGCTTCATATACGGCACTGTTTTAGGAAAGGCAAAGCGACACAATATATCGAGAGGTAGCTCTAGAATCTAGGCCCAGATCTAGATAACTAGTGGACCGGCAGATAATGTCAGGAGAAAACTAAAAATTGGCGGAAAATTGGAAGCACTAAACATTAGAGAACGTTGATCTATCTAGAATCTAGATCTAGACACGTCCCTAGCTAGGTTCTCTCCCGAGAACGAAAATAATTATCTAGATTTAAATCTAGGTCAAGTGCTTAATTTAATTTTTATTTTTATTAAATTTTTTTCTGTTTTTCAGCTCAGATCTGCTATTCTACAATATATTATATTGAGATACAACTTTATCGATCATGTAAAGTAGCCTACAATGAAAAAGCAAAAATGTACTTAAACTTAAAGATGCAAATTTCCTTCCAAAATGAGTCGAATCGAGGCTTTCTTAGTCCCCTACACGACTGACGAAAAAGCGTGCATGCAGGAAAATCGCGTTAGTCAGGCAAAGGCAGTCAGTGACTGACAAAAACAAGCTCATCTGCATGTGAGCTTGGCCTGCAAGTGACTAAAAAGCGCAGTGGACGCGGGGCCTTAAAGTTGCAACAATCGCGCCATATTGCAAGCTACAGCAGTCTAACAAGTCAACAGAAGTCTGCAGATATTACTTTTCCCAAATTTTGTTTGCCTGCTTAGATCATGGCTACGTTTAGTAAAGAGTAAAGATCTTTTTGTATTGAACATTACCTCTCCACAAACTCACCATCTCTGAATTTCGTAAGTTCTGCGCACGGCATGGAGAGAATGCTAAGGTGCACTCAAGGCCTTTGGCGTCATGAGTAGAGAAGTTCCGTCAGTTTGAAACAATAGCGAATCAGAACTAAAAAGTTCTTTAAAAAATGGCCACTTCAAGTCGAACACGCACCATGCGCAGCCCTTTAAACGTCACCAGAGTGCAGATTTCAGTAGCCGAGTCCCATGCGACGTCTGTGCGTAGACGGTCTGCAGCTAGGACTCCTACACATCAACAGTCTGCATTCTCATGGCAGATCTTAACCTACGACTATACCATGTTCATCTTCGCTAGGCCCAGATGACATGGATCAGAGCATGGCAATGTGTTCATGATTCCTCGATTGTCTTGTAAAGAGGGATCATTTCCTCGATGACATTTGGTTTAGTGCAAAGATCATTTTCATCCTTCGGGATATTTTAACTCCAAAAATGCTGTCTATTGGGCACCCCACTCTATTGTCTCTAGAAACCACTTCTTTGTGAACATGTACAGTGTACGTGGCTTTAAAAATTCATGGTTTAGCAGGTCCTTGTGTTAGGGCGCCACTGAACATTTCGAAATACACGTTAAAAATGTGTCGAGTCCAAAGGAGGGAATGTGGAGCACTGCTTCTAGGAATTTCAGAATGAAATCATTAGGTTTTTAAAACTCTGTAAAAGAAATAAAATATTGTTTAAATGTCACAGGGATGGAAAATTAATGTCAAAGAGAAAATAAAGAAAAATATCAACTAATCTTTTCACGACTTCCTTTACAAGATTTTTAAACATTGGTGAACTTTGCGTTTTTTGGGTGCTTTTTTCTTTTAGCCGTTTCCTTTTTCAAAACATGTTTCTTCTTCATGGATTTTATATCAAACAAATTCCTTTTGAATGAATTAAATGTCTGTTCCAAATTACAGTACTCTAGAACAAATTTTGCGGGAGATATTCAGAAAAAAAAATTGTAAAGTCTTTTTCTGGATCACCCTGTAGGCCTATCTATAGATCTAGATCATGTATGAACTCAGGTCTTCTCCGTGCGATGGGAAAACGCCTTTTATAGCTACACGATAGACGCCGGTTCGAGCCGGTCATCACACTGAGAATACCCCCCCCCCCCCCCCCCCCCGACCCGTAACGGACGAAAAGACAACCAGATGGCTTAAAGAGCCATCGCTAATTAAAAGTGTATGCCCATTAGCCAAATGGAACCGATCTGTCAGATCGGATCGGGCCAGGTCAGAAAGTGGCCCTGCCCAGTGCATACTATAAACAGACCTCTGCCTTGCTTCATTTAAATTTGACCCAGAGCCCCATTATGCATTCAAGGTGCAAACAAAAAATCTGACCCCGCAATGTCGAGTGACACGTTGCAGTCTTCTGATTGGTTGTTGGCCACGAGTTTCACATTAAAAAAACAAACAAACAAAAACAAATCCAATCGTGATCAAGAAAGTCAAGCAAGTTGATTTGAGAGGATCGGGTTAAATTAGGTCGAAACGGTAGCTTTTCGCCATCTATGCAGGAAAATCTGACCGTCTTCAAACTGGACCAAATTAAACCATGCCAAATGGAGATAAGACGAAAATGTCTGCAATGGGCATTGGACATTCCCAAGAGAGAAGCTTTACTTACGAGATACGCCCCGCGGGCTAGAGAGCGGAATAAGTGATTTCACGCCGTTGCTCTCGCGTCGTTGATTTGGCAACGTACCTTTGAGTTGGGACTTGTTTGTTCGTTGCAGTTTAAAGTGTGGTTGTTTTTGCTATTATTATCATTGTTATTATAAATACTATCATCAACGTCACTATCGTTAGCACCATCTTCACCATCGATATTATATAATTCTTGTCATTATACAAATGTACAATAGTTGGGTTTTTTTTCTTTCTGAGTCCTTGGACATCGGAGTGCAAGACAGGAAAGAAAATACTTGGGGGAGGGGGGGTGAGATATATAAGTAATGGATATTCGCCAAGCATAGTAGGCGTCACTCGTGACGAGAGACAACACACAAGGTAAGACCTAGCGCGTTTGTTAATTAAAAGCAGTAGAGGAATATTACGGGTAATCGAGTTGGCAGCTTGGAGTAAAAGCCTGTTCCCTAATGTCGGGTCATTGGTCCCCTTCCCACTTTTTGTTTAGAAGAAAATTTGCAAGCAGACATTTCATGCCTGCAATCGACACAGTTCAGTATAATTTACGATGCACCTGCATTGACCTTGTCTGGCAGGACTAACTCAGGCTGACAGACAGGGACAAAACGCCCCAACTGAAAAACTAAAATATTCGATAAAATTCTCCACATGTGGAAATGGAACTCACGTCTACTGCATATCAAGTGCTTCACCGCTACATGACAGATGCCATAAGAACTAAGAAGAAAAAGAGGAAGAAAAACAAGAAGAAAAACAAGAAGAAAAACAAGAACAATAACAAAAACAAGAAGAACACGAAGAACATGAAGATTCGTGTGTGTATTCGTGTTTGAGTACAGAGAAGTTTATCCGCACGATACCTGCCGCTGAGACCGAAACAACTATTTTTTGTTCACTTTCGTCAGCCCACGTTAAAATAATTCTAGCTTGTAGTAATAAAGCAATGTGCACCTACCTTAGTTTGCAGTGACCTCCATTAGTAGGCTTCTAGATTCTGTTGGTCATCTAGCTTTTAGACGGAGCTCTCGTGGCCGAGAGATTACGGTGTTCGCCTCTCATTCAATAGGTCCCGAGTTCGAATCCGTATAGCGATGGAATATTTTCTATCGTCTGCATTCGTCTCCACTTTCTGCCCCAGTCCACTCCCC
>NW_004797833.1:269076-271856 GCF_000002075.1 Aplysia californica
CCCCCCCCTCCCACCTATTCTGGACTCCTGACTCCTTCTGCAGCCTTTCCTTGGCTCCTAACTGCGGTCTTTCAGTCACATCTCTGATCTTACGGTAGGTAAGATCTAACACCTAGCCTTCTCGAATAAGGGCAAAATCTCGGAGGTTCCGTGTGCAAGTTGCGCACATTAAAGGTCCTTTGATGATGCAGATTTTTTTATTTTTTTTAAATAAGAGTAGCCTTCGGCAAAATTTAAAAAATGTCCTGCCAACTGAAAATGTTTCATGTGTCCCGTGCGCTCATATGACCTTAGGCTCGGGCCACACTGCAAGCAGAGCGGGCACAGCAGAGCGCAGCAGTGAAAAAGATTACAAAGACAAAGAGGCGACTGGCTGCGTGACCCGCCCCGAGTCGCGCAGCTAGTCGCCTCTGTCTTTGTAATAATTTTCACTGCTGCGCTCTGCTGTGCCCGCTCTGCTTGCAGTGTGGCCAGAGCCTTATGCAGTTGCGAGCGCCGTAAAACAATTACCAAAGAAAGGTTTTAAGACACGCATGCAAAGACCTGAGAAGATTAAACTGAGCGATTTGTTTAAATATTATGTGTTATTTTCAGGCAAAAGAAAATGAACAAAGTATAAGGGGAAAGAAAAAAAGTACGACATACCAGACACCCTACAACCACTGGCCTAAACAAAAGAGGCGGGGAAGGGGCAGTGATCAGTGGTAAATGTCTTAAGACCCATCGACATAAATGATAAATTACATCATTCAGTGACAGGGATGCCTCAACCCTGTCATGGTGAGTCTGAGCTGACACGGATACAATAAGTCATCAGATAGGCGGGAGATCCTCGGTAAAAAAGCTTTTACGTACATACATTGAACTCATGACTTCTTTGTGCTATGGCGAAGAGTTTACAGACGCCGGTAGAGAAGAGAAAGAAAGAGAGAAAGAGAGGGAGGGAGGGACAGAGAGGGAAAGAGAAAAATGGTGAGGGAGAGGGGGGGGCAAGGAAGGGGATAAACGACGAAGAGCGAGGAGGCGAAACAAGGAAGACGGACAGAGAGATGGGGGGGGGGGTCAAATACATCATGTATGCTGAAATAGATGGGTTCAGCCAGTTCAACCAGGTCTCACATACTATATATATGAACTAGATTTGTCTGCATAGATTTATCAGCCTGGTATTGCGAGCACCAATTTGTTTTTGTTTTTGTTTTGTTTTTCCTTTTCATGTGTTGGCGTTGGTCGGTTTTGTTGCCGTTTGTTTGATGGGTTTCTTCTCCTGGTTGTCGAGTGGGGGGTAATTGTTCGGGAGTCAATTTTCGGGGGGGGGGTCCTTCTGTTGTTGTTTAATGTCATGCTGTTGCTGTAGCCAACACAAACGGTTGGAGTTTCCATTCCACTCCCCACTGAGTTTCAAAATTGATTCGCTCATCTTGACATGGCTAGCCTTAAGCATGGAGCCATCATTTGGAACCAAACGTCCTCCTGCCCAATGGACCTGAATTCCGTTTTTAAGGGAATCTGAATTTTATTATTTTCAACAGTTCCTCATATTCATCACCTATTGTAGGGGTTGATCATAGCTTACCCCCCCCCCCCCCCTCTTTTGTGCTTCCCAGGAGCGCCATGAAAGATTGATCGAAGCGTTTCGCTTCCTAATTGATCTAAACTGGGTCGGTAGGGACGTGAAACCTCAGTCATTAAAGATCAAATTGACAAATTTTATCATTTTCAGGCCATTCGGTTTGTCCATTATCGTTCTGTGAGTTGCATGCCGTCAAAATCGTAACTAGTGATGCCACATCAACCCTACAAGTCCTTCTCTCTACTGACGGCATGATACGGTTTAGTTGTAACTGAAAATGTTTTACATCCCCATTGACACAATTTAAATGATTTACGAGGACAGTTGCTTCGACCCGTCTGACAGGAACAACCTGAGTCGGATGCAACGCCCAAGAAGACAGACGGAGATACTTGGCTACGAAAAAAAAACCTCTCCAACACGCATGTCTTGTGCGTGCAACGGCGAGAGCGTAACTGCTACAGTACAAGCGCCGGTCTTGATACGATTTACTTGTTTAAAAGTTTTTTTCCTAAACCCAACCATTCGAAACAAGAAAGGAGCAGTTATCTTTCTGAAATCTAACGATCCCCCCCCCCCTCCCCTTAGAAAATAACAAAAGAAAACGTGAGGTGTGTGTGTGGGGGAGGGGGTTGTTTCTTTGAGAAAAAAGAAGCACGTCTACACAACAATGGCCATGAGAAGCTAGGAAAAAGTATAATTATAATTATATGAATATAGGGGGTGCCCCCATACGCGATCGGGTCGGGCCGGGCCCATCGGGTAGTCAGGGCTAGCCATATTGAGGGCGCAAAGCGGCCATCGTGGCACAAACCGATAGACACGATCGGTGACCTACAAACACAAACGCGTTTGTTTTCTGGCCTGTGAATCACGCGATCGGGTGGTTTGCAGCCAATCACAACAAGGCTGAGTCACGTGTCCATTTTGACCCATGAGGGGGGGGGGGTTGAGGTTTTTTCTAAAGAATCCGGTAATCCACACGTGACAGACTGCAATGTGAAATGAAAACAGAAGATTGGCCCATATTATCCTTTGACAGGCGGTAACAAGTGGTGAGGCGAGGAGGTGGCAAGCAGAGCGAGAAAAGATCGACAAGCGAGTTTCCAGAAATAAATCGCAATGAGGAAACGATATTACATGTCTGCCGGACTCTCAATAGAAAACCTACAACAACAAAACTGCCCACAAAGGCAAAGTCACCAGC
>NW_004797833.1:274074-275382 GCF_000002075.1 Aplysia californica
TATATATATATACAGTCTTCGCAAAAAGTTAAGGACCACTTGGAAAAGTGCACTCAAAATAAAAACCAGAAAATCAAATTATTCCTTCTTTACCATACATTTAATTCATCAATCCATAAGTGCAAAAAAAGAATGCATGATTCCCAGCCCTCAAAAAGGACCCTCCCTCAAAATCGAAAATCACAAAGGAAAGGCCTGGGAAAGTTGTTCCATTATTTGTTACAGCCATACAAACAGCTGCTGGTGGGCAAAGGGTGGTTGTACCAAACTCTCTGATCAAGCTTAGCCTACAACTGTTCAATAGGATTGAGGTCTGGACTGTTGGCTGGCCAAACCATGCAGGTAATCTCCGCCTGCTGCACGAAGGCGTTGACGGCCCTGGACCTGCGTGCGGCGCGGCGTTGCCGTCCTGAAGGACAGCAGCAGGCCCAATCTGCTGCAGCGCCAGGACGACCAGAGGTAGAACGATAATCCTGCAGATACCGCTGCCCTGTCAGGATGCCTTGACTGCCTTGTCGGGAATGGTGGGCACACGCACTTCTGATAATTCCATTGACATTCACGAACTTAAACGGGTTGTTTCTTTGATATTGCTGAGACTTTTTGAGACTCTTTCTTTTGCGGTTTTCGATTTTGAGGGTGGGTCCCTTTACAGCCCTGGGAATCACGCATTTCGGTTTCAATTGTGATGAAATTTCTTTTTTGCACTTATGGATTGATGAATTAAATGTGCGTAAAAGAAGGCATAATTTGGTTTTCTGGTTTTTATTTTGAGTGCACTTGTGCAAGTGGCGCCGTAATTGTCATTTCTGTGTCTATAGCGCCGTAAAACATTTACCATGCCAAGCGCTTTAACTAAACATAGCTCTAATATAATGATATTCAACAGTGTTAACCTGACATATAAATTCGCTCTTTGGGAAAACCAAAGCGATGACGACACTCGTAGTGTGTTTGGAGACAAGACGGCCCATCTTAAATGAGCTCCTGTCGAATAGTGCCGAAACATAGCCCATGGCAGCGCAAAAACAGAGAACGTCGAAACTGAGGATCGACGCTGACAGTGACAGGCGCCAGTAGGTGTCTGCTTGACTCCACACAGAAGACGCCTGTTGCCGCTCCTTTTAAAAGCTCGCACTTGCATAGAGATCTAATCTAGATCTATATATAGTTCTCTTAGTAGACACACCGCGGAAAACTAGATCTACACAGGCCTCCGCTCTTCAAAATCACACTCAACTAACACACAGTAAGGCCTAGTTCTAAGAAAAAAATTATACCATAACACAGCTGGTACTGATGAAGCAT
>NW_004797833.1:276562-278855 GCF_000002075.1 Aplysia californica
CCCCCCCCCCTAATTTGACAACGCTGATTTCAAAAATATAATTAGTTTTTGTCCACGTGAAGCATCAGCTCTGAAATGACAATTTAAAAATGTCCCCAGTCCAGTCGGGTGACGTCACACAAACAGCAAAACCCGAGTTGGCGATGGCGAGACGGCATTGTTGAGTGTTGACAGCGAGGCGCCCTTCTCAGTTTTTCGGCGTAGATTCTAATTAGAATATAATATAGTTTGGATTCAGATAAAACCGACAGCGCCGGTCGGTGCTTAAAGCCGCTTGCGGTCTGCCAGTTCTATGCGGGGCAAGTTGGAAATCAAAAGGGAACTTTTATACCTATCGGCTCTTACTGAGTCAGTCTCTGAAATCAACGTTCTCTACGCTTTCGCCCGTAGGCAGTCTAAAAATAAACACGATAAACTGTACATATATTCAAAGCCAAATTTATGTGAGCCTCGGAGCAATCCACCAGAGTGCTCAAGTGAATTGTGATTGGTTCATTGTCTTGCCAATATTTTGACTGACTCTTTGACCGTGAACTTGAGGGAGGTGAACGTGGCATACTGAAGTCACCATCCTATGAGTTGTGCGTTTGAATGGTTTTAATATAAAGTGGTGAAAGTAATTAATTTACTGTTCAATTCTAATGCAGGATGAACAAAATTGATGGGGGTTTTTTGTTTAAGTGAGTGTTTTACGGCACTTGCAACACAATAAGGTCATATAAGTGCAGAAGTCTAGAGGTGTTACAAGAGAGTAACAAACACAAAAAAGAAGGAGGGGAGATTTAAGACGATAGAAGTTTGATAGTAGGAAAGAAGAAGCAGACCACACCAGAGCACCCGCCAACCACGCATGAAATTGATATTTAGCTAACAAACAAAAAAATTTAGTTCAAGAAATGAAAGCGACAGGTAAAAAGAATGAAAAGCCCGAGGTCCTTCCTCACCAACCGAAAGGTCTTAAAATTATTCTCCATCTCATCTTCAGCATGCGATAGCTTAATTAATTGTGTACGCCTACTTTTTAACGACACGAGCCGCCAATGAATGTTCACATGTTTTAACAAACATTGCTTATTTAGTTGCCTACTTTTTGTTCGAGAAAATACTGGCCAGTTGTGATCATTTTGTTATAAAAACGGGGAAAGACGACGAGTTCACTTTAGAAATGTCATGTTCATTCTGGAACCAATTAGGTAAATAGCAATATGTATAATATAAGCATAAAGTGAAACAAGCAGTTCACATGACAGACGTCATCAACCACCATACCCCATATGAGAAACAAAAACGTTCAAACATCATTAGGAGGAAAAGTTTACCCTCGAGGAGAACCCACTTAGTCGGCTTTCGTTTGAATTCGTTTGCATGTCTAAGATATTTGAGTACAGAAAAGCGTATTGACACAATACATAACAGTTATTTAGAGATGGAAAAAAAAAAGAAATATAGACAGACAAAAGCAATAGGGGGGAAGAAAAATAGGACAGATCTGTGACACTGTCAAATAGATGCAGAGTGAGAAAAGTAAGGCTCAATGAAACAATTACCATACCATACACACAACGATCATTTATGTTGGAAAATGGAAAGAGGTTAGATGTTATTGAGTTACAAACAGCGGGTCAGCCTGATAACGCGGGTCAGCCTCATAACTACATGTACATTTCTCAGGGAAAAGATTCGAACAATAATATGTTTGAGCAAAAAGAAGTGCACGACCCAATGACGGTAACGCAAGAAGAACAAAAAAAAGACTGACTATAACTATAACAATAAAAGGAAAGACGTACGCACACAGGTACACACATGCACACACGCAACAAATTTTAAAAAATTCACTCAGCCCCAACCTTCTCATCTCTGACTCCCCTTTGAGTAAGAAAGAGAGAGAGAGGGAGAGAAAAAGAGAGAGAGAGAGAGAGAGAGAGAGAGAGAGAGAGAGTGTGTGTGTGTGTGTGTGTGTGTGTGTGTGTGTGTGTGTGTGTGTGTGCTTTAGTTATACTTGGAACACGTTTAGGTTACACAAGTGCCCAAGGTTAGAGGTGTTACTGAATAGAAACATACAAGAAATGGAGTAGGGACGGACGATAGATATATACAGTAAAGAAAAAGCAAACCACACCAGATCATTCGCAACCATCCACGCTGATGTCCCTTTCTCTGAGATAGGAAACGTTTCACTTGATACAAGCTAACTTTTGTCGGTGTACAACCTCGTTGTCCCCTAATTGAGCAGATAACAAAACTAACCACACCATTATGTACGAATACTCTGATTACATAACACACACAC
>NW_004797833.1:279988-280950 GCF_000002075.1 Aplysia californica
TAAAGTGTAAATCTAGTATCTGCGTTTGTCGCAGCCGCGCCCCGTGAATCGCGGCCGCGATTTTTGTCAATTTTTGGTCCGCGAATCGCGGCCGCGATTTTTGCATCTTTCGAAAAAGACAAAACAACAAAGTTACGTCATTAGACATGTATTTTGATAAGTTTTAAGAAGTCCATGTGTATCTATTTTCATGCGGAGAATATAGGTACATTACATTACATACTATTTATATTGCTGTCTGTCTATTATTTTTCTCTCTCTGTTGTGTTTTAATTTGTTGATGTGTTAATTTTTCAAAATATTGTTCTGATGATTGGGGGGGTTTTTGTATTTATACAGGGAAATGTCATTTAATTTAATGCCGTTCCTACCCTTTTAAAAATATGTATGTGTTATGTTTGAGCGTGTCTCCACCAACACTGAATACTGACACTGGCACGCCCCAATTGTGTGTGATTCCATAATTTACATGTAATATCCTGTAGGCCTACTTTTTCTTGAATTACACACGTTTAGTAGGGTTAAAAAACAAGCAATCTTCAGATAGGATGACACGTGCCCTTATTTGTTAAATTTTTGTGGTTATTTATCCGTGCAGTTCTAATTTTGATTTCATTCTATTGTGAAACCTTTATTTTTCACGTTTTTACCCTCTGAGTGACTACAAATGATATTCTGGATGCTTAAAACAAAGCACAAGAAATTCTGGTGCTTTAAATTGTTACCTCTATCAATATATTGTTATATAATACGTCGTCACAGAGATTTGAAAGTTAAAAATTAATGGCAACTTTTTTGGCAACTTTAGCCACTTTTTTGGCAACTTTTGGACAAAAAATGGCAACAAACCGACGCAGGTGCTAGGTAAATAAGCTTATATGTATTATTTGTCCATGCAGGAGAGTACGAGCACATACGTGTTCGTGAATCACTGTGTTTGATGGGGAAAAGGGGTGGTGGGG
>NW_004797833.1:282076-283051 GCF_000002075.1 Aplysia californica
AGAGAGAGAGTAACGCAGTGATGGAGCAAGCCCACGCAAACCATGCCACTGCAAGCACACGCAGCGTGTGAAGCGAGAGAGGGCTGCGGTGTGCTGCAGACCTCGATCTAGCCCGAAACTTAGCAACACGGACGCGTAATGTGTCACCAACAATGTCAAGCGCTAGAGTAAATGCCTTTCAATAGACAGAAAATACGAAATTATCCAGGCTGTTGACAAAAGGAAAGCTCGACTGGCAGAGATTTCTCGTCAGTTCGACTTTTCACAAGGGTCGACTCACACCATTATCAAGGATAGAGAGAAAATAGTGGAAGCATACTATACCCCAATGGGAAGTTTGCTCTGGATCGAAAGAAGACTAGACTACCCGACGCAGATGCTGTGGACCAAGCTATTCTGATGTGGTTTAAGGAGGCAAGGAGAAAAGTGGTGTCAAACTGTTCGTGAGTACTTGTGGCAAGGGAAACTACCCATGAATAAGTTATAGCTGGATTAGTCTAAAAATGCTTACTTTTCTTGCATTTCTGATTTAACAGGGATCGGATATAACAGGACATTTTCTCTACTCCCACCACCCTTGTTATATCAGGTTTCCACTGTATTTAACATGCCGATAATGTGATGTTGTTGGGGGGTTTTTCTCTTAAACAACTACTATATTCTTCAATACCATTACCATAAATTATAGTCACGGGTCTTTGGTGCTACTCTGGCGTTGTCTGCATTGTCTACTTCTCTTTCCGAATTAGAGCTGTCCTAATTCACTTGTTAGCGGGTGGTTGGAGGGTACCATTGGTAGTTTTGCTTCGTTATAGGGGGTGCCCACATACGCGATCGGGTCGGGTCGGGTCGGGTCTGGTCGGGCCTATCGGGTCGAGGTTTCAGTGCACACTACAGCCCCGCCGCGGCGCTTTTCCCTTTCGTCAACCCGCAGCCACCTCCCGAATCGTCAGCTACTTCCCAACCTTTGACACG
>NW_004797833.1:285179-288788 GCF_000002075.1 Aplysia californica
TGGCTAGCCGAGACTACCCGCTGGGCCCGACCCGACCCGACCCGACCCGATCGCGTATGTGGGCACCCCCTTTTACTTTACTTTTCATATGAGCGTGCGTATTTATTTTTTCTGTCCTTCGGCGCCCAGGACTTAAGTGGTGGCAAAGAGGCGAAAGCAAAATGTCACCACAGCTTCCACCCTTCTCAGGCCACCACAGTAATTTCGTTAGAGGCACGAGCTTTCGCTCCCCCTGAGGAGAAGGGGCAAAACGCTGCGTGTAAATTGCTCTCTCTTGACTTGGGTACGAAGATCCCATCAAAATCTCCACAACTTCATGATTAAATAATAGGACTCAAATGAATAATCGTGGCAAAAGATTTTTTTTAAAATTAGGTATAGAATATAAAAACTCAAAGCGGCTTTCCAGTTACATGTATTCTCTTCTATCTCTCTGGATTTCTGTTCCAGTTTCAGTATAGCAACCTCCTTCCAGCCTAGACCTAAATACATTACTACCTGGAACCAAAATACATTTACCACGATGCCTAGAACCTACAATTCAAAACTTGGTGCGCAGCAGTATAAGTATAATAAAGATATATTGATCTGAAACTTTCCAACACTACAATGTCCACTGAGCCTATTTGGGGTACCGTACTGATGGTTGATGCCCTCAAGAATAGTCACAACAAGCATTAGATGCTTTCCAGAGGTCTTAGTCACCTAAAATTCCTTTAAAAAACGCAATGTTCATAGAAATAGAAATAGTAGATTGTACCTCTTGAAAACTATGCATTAGACGAACACTATCAGGCACCCCAATCTAGGACATGATTGATTGATTGATTGAGTATGTGTTTTGCGGCACTATCGACTCAATTTTGGTCATTTAAGTGCCAATAGGTTTCACCGCAACAAATCTAGGATCATGTCATGTTTTAGTAAGAGTCTTTTGGCGCCAATAGGTTTCACCGCAACAAATCTAGGATCATGTCATGTTTTAGTAAGAGTTTTTTGGCGCTCGCAACTGCACACGGTCCTCTTACGGACGGACATTTATGAATTTTTTTGTAAATGGTAAAGACTTGTTTAGATTTGTATTTATTACTTTCAGTGTATGTATATACACCGACAACGGCAACTATATATTTTCTCGGGTTAAGGACTGGTGGGGCACCTGAGGTCTATTTTGGCTATTACAAGGCCTAGAGTGTCGATATTTGCTGTGGGACATCGTGTGTTATTGGGGATTTTAAATCAATAGTTCAAAAAGTATATTGTGTATCGGTTGCTATGGAAACGGTGGCCATATTGGATTTTGTATACCTTTTTCAATCCCATTTTATTTCCTTATTTATTAACCGATTCACTTCTAATTTGGCATGCCAACAGTACATAGCTCTTAAATTTGGTTTGGTGAATTTTTGATATATGCTTTAGTTTTTATTTTATGACATTTACAATTGAGATGTTGCAAAAAAAGTGAAAAAAATGGAAAATTCATGCTTTCACAGCCTATAAAACAAAAACTACTACATTAATCAAAAATTCAACAAGCCAAAATTTAGAACTAGGTGTTGCTGGTATGTAGTATGTAGTATCAGGTTTTACGGCGCTCGCAACTGCTATGTGTTGCTGGTATCCTGTGAAAGTTACATTAAAACTGAATAAGAAACAGAGCAGAAAAATGGGATAATATGTGAAAAAATAGAATTGTGAGAAACCAGCCGATACAGGTAAGAAAAGGCTAGACAACATGTGCTTTCGCCGAAAAACCTGACAAAAAAACACAGCTTTAGGGTGTAGCAAGGCTTACATACGTTTCTGGATATTGTTCAGGAAGTGTCCAGGTACTATAATATGTAATAAACCCAATTTACAAAATTTGACCCCCAAACACGATTTCTAGGTGCCCCACCAGCCCTTAATAATGTCAAAAAGAGTTTTGACATCTTTACATTTAAAGTATTTTGTACATATATCGTTAAAGTCGACACATTCTATCAGGATGTGCCGAACTGTTAAATATATGTTGCACGCCACGCAAAAAGGAGTAAAGGTTTGTGCGTGACGTGCGTGTGTCCTATTTTTAATCTTGTGTAAATAACATTTTCTCTTTGTAGGGGAGACAGGGGTTTCCTGGTCGCAAGTTTCGGTTGGATGTAATGGAGTTTGTTGTGTATTTGTTGGTTCCAAATTTGGGATCAGGGAGATGTGATGTGTTCTTTTACTTTCTGTTTCATGTCAGAGAAAGGGATTTTACTATTTTTGTTTTCTAGTAGTTTTAGAGATTCTTTGGCAAATTGGTCAACGGCTTCGTTGCCATCAATGCCTACTTGGCTTGGAAGCCAAGCTATTGTCACAGTTTTTCCAGATTGATGTAAAAAATGCAGTTTAATTTTATCCGTTTTAAAATTAAAATTGTGTTGTCGGAGGTGTCAGAGCGCTCTAAAGATTTCAGACAAGAGAGAGAGTCTGAAAGGATTATGAAAGTAGACTTGGTTGATTCATCTATTATATTTAGGGCCATTTCAAGAGCTGTAGCCTCGGCGATGTAGATTGAGGCTTCTGGGTGGAGTTTCCTTTAGCTTAAACTGGGTGGCGATGCAAGGGCAGCAGCTCCTACTGAGGAGTCAGTTTTGGATCCGTCTGTAAAGAGTTTCTCTGCTTCAGGGTATCTATTTATTAGCTGTTTATATGAGTTTAGGTATGTCGTTTTGTCTGTGGACTTTTGTTGTATTTTTCAAGACCAGTGTATCTAAGTTTGGGTTGGTTAAATGCCATGGAGGTATGCTGGATATGGCAAAGGGCTCCATTATGTCTCCAGAAAAATCAATGTCTTTGAGATCGTTTTGGATTCTTATTCCGAAAGGGCTTACTGGGATGGAGATCTCTTCTAGGAGAATTTGGAGATTAAAAAGGAGAGGGGTGGTGGTAGTGAGATGGTGGGGGGTTGGATATTTTCCAACTACAGAACCTAGCCGCCCATTTTCAACACTAATGTCGACGCCAACGAGTACCACAATATTCTCAAGACGAACTTGGTTCCCTTCTTTCAAACCCATAGACGTAATGACGTATGCACACATTCTAGCAAGACAATGCGTGCCCATACATTGCACGTGTAATGGTGCAATATGTTAGCAGCAAAATGTAAATGTGAATGTTTTGCCGTTGTCAGCCTACTCGCCACACATGTCACTCTGTGGGCCTAAGGAGTGACCTCTCAAAACGACATTAGCATTGTAAAACGACTGGGAGAAGCATTGATTCAAAGAGTGGAATGGGCTGCAACAATAATCCTTTTTTATTGATGATTCAATCAATGAGCAGAACATGTCCAGATTGCATTATTGCAAGGGGCGACAATACCCGCTACTGAAGAGAACTTTTGAAATCAAGGGGTACCACTTTGTGCTTTACACTGTGCCACCATATGAGACATGATCAAGAAACAAAAAGTAATACACTTCTTTACATACTTCGTACTATGTCTGTGTCAATTTTTGTTTTATATGTTGAATGATAAGCTTAATAGGCCTACATGCTTCCCTCCAAGAGGACAATTTCTAATGCCGCTCTGTGTGTGTGTCTGTGTGTGTGTGTGTGTGTGTGTGTGTGTGTGTG
>NW_004797833.1:289874-291398 GCF_000002075.1 Aplysia californica
ATAGATAGATAGATAGATAGATAGATAGATAGATAGATAGATAGATAGATAGATATGAGTGTGTGTGTGTGTGTGTGCCTGTGTGTGTGTTTGTGTGTGCATGTGTGTGCCAGGCATCGTGGTGAACTTACGCGCTCGTCAAAATAATGAAACCGAAGAAACCGCGGTACGTCTGCGTGATTTAACATTAGTTTCTGCTTTGACTGAGTCTGGAAGTAGATGGATGATAGATTAAGAGAACGAGGAAGTTGGTTGTTGTGCCTGCAGTTCAGGGTTTTGCTTAATCTCTGCAACATAGAACGGCAAGGAAGATTGTGTGGAAAGGTTGGCGTTGGGTAGGAGGGTTGATTTGGGGGACGGGAGAGGGTGTGTTGTTTGAGCTGGAGCATTTGGGCTGTAACAAACTATTCAAGCTCCCACGGTGGAAGAGCGATTCAAAACAAAAGACGCAGAATGCTTAGCGACGGCGTTGTTTTGCTTCACGACAATGCAACTCCTCACAAGTCTGTACAGACCCAAAACCTGATCGCCTCCTTCGGATGGGAACAGTTGAAGCACCCATCATAAAGCCCAGACCTGGCTAAGAGTGACTTTCATCAGTTCCTGAATTTGAAAAAGTTTTTGGCCGGGCAGGACTTCGACTCGGACGCTGATCACACAGGAGAGACTGGACATTGGCTGACATCGCAGGCGGCAGCTTTCTAATTCTAAGATGCGGGCATTCAGAAGCACGTCCCACGCTACGAGAAATGCCTCAACAGTTCTGGTGACTACGTGGAGAAGTTATATATATATATATAATATGAAGTATTAAAAAATCAATCGTTTTGATTGGGAAAAGTATTTCTTTTATAATTATTTTAAAACGGTGCTTACTTCCTCGACGTCCCTCATATAAAAGAGATTTCGTGTGCTGATACATTTTCACTGCAAAAGCATGATGTACAGGGGTTATAAAACTATTTTATCACCTTACCGTTGTGTAACAGCAATGAACTTTTTGAAAAATATCATGCAGATGGATGTTCTATCTTTAAATCAAGTTCGATGTCAATTGGACCCCAAACAAGAAAGTTATTAACATTTCTTTGAACGAACTGTTTTTCTGATCAGCTGGTAGATAGAGACCTATATCCGCTATTGTTCAAAATTTAGCTTCAATATTTCACACTAGATTTGGCAAGTACATGCCCTACCTATCATACATATTGTTTTTTCAATTATATTGTGACGCATTATGAAATGACGTGCTCGTCAAAATAATGTAATTTAAGAAACCGGTATTTTTCCACCAGTTTGGCAATTTTTATCGATCTTTTCTTAATTTTTCTTTTTCTTGCTCAACACCTTTAATATGTCCATTTAATAAACACGTTTCTGTGTAGATTTTCCAGAAAATCGTTGATTAAACGTAATAAAATGCAAATGTTCCCTTTCCGAATACTCTCCACCTATGAGAGTCACCAAGATTTGGAGACCATTTTCTCGTTAATTTTACATTTGAAACCGTGTATTTATATATAT
>NW_004797833.1:291956-294269 GCF_000002075.1 Aplysia californica
TCTATCTATCTATCTATCTATCTATCTATCTATCTATCTATCTATCTATCTATCTCTCTCTCTATCTATCTCTCTCTCTCATGACCTCAGATGTATAGTGTACAAGAGTACACTTTGATTAGTGAGTGTGTGAATTACGTGTGAGTTTGCTTGCGTGCGTGAGCGAGAGAGAGGGGGGGGAGAGAGGGAGAGAGAGAGAGAGAGAGAGTGTGTGTGTGTGTGTGTGTGTGTTTGTGTGTGTGTGTATGTGTGTACGTGTGTGCATGTGTGTGTGTGCGCACGTGTGTTTGCATGGGTTTATGTGAGTGTATGTCCACATGTGTACGTACATATCAAATTCTTTTCAAAGCACAGGCAAACGCAAAAATGTAATGCCCATCCACAAACACACACACACACACACACACACACACACACACACACACACACACACACACACACACACACAAACTATTATATGAGAAAATAAACTTTCTCCTACAAAGAAAAGATTTATGGGAGAGAGGGGATAAAGAGAGAGGGGCAGCTCGAGACAAAGAGAGGTGGGAAGAGAGAGGTCACAGACAGACAGACTGACAGACAGACAGGCAGGCAGGCAAGCAGGCAGGGAGGCAGGCAGGCAGGCAGGCAGGCAGGCAGGCAGGCAAGCAGGCAGACAGACAGACAGGATTATATTCTCTCTTGAAACTAAAATATACTTCCAACGGCAGGACAAAGTACGCAAAATATGAGGAGATACACATTGTCCGAGACTTGGCCCGAAAAATTTGCATTGCAACAAGGTACAACCGAACACATTAGTCATACCTTAGCATAAGTAAATAAATTATCTGTCACGGCCAACCCTCTAGTGAATAGAGTAAACCAAATTATGAGAAACTCTATTTGTGTACAGGTTACAGTGACTAATACTCTAAATTATGTCTAACCCTTAGATTTGAAATTGCCTAACCTTTTAACAGCACGGCCCACACAGAAAGCCGATACCTGTCCTCATGAACCATATGCTGATCTCATACACTAATATTAGACTAGACTCGAGACACCAAAGTCCAACCGATATTGTTCGCCTCTGCTAATAAATTGGACAAGACATAATATATAAATCTTATTTCTCACCCTTTGGAGGCAACCTTCTCTTTAGCCTGACGGTAGGTAGTGCAGTCGAACGGAGAGACACGCACAGCACTGTGCACACGAGCTACAAACAACAATACAAGTCTACGAGAACCTCCAAGACTGGAACAGACAGTATATCGTTCAACTGGTGAAAGAAAGGAACAAATCCCCTTGCGGACGTATAAAATCCATCTTGAATCCGTGCTGTTGTCCCACCTCAGACTTAGACATTATGTCGAGCACAGTGTCGCCATTCGCCAGGAACGTGCTTGGAATCGAAGGCAACTTTCGGAATGTGCCCTGTCTCCACCGAGTGCCATTGACCCGGCGAATAAAGGGAGAATCAGTTGATCAGCCAGTGAGTCATCGTCATCGCATACTCTCTCTCTCTCTCTCTCTCTCTCTCTCTCTCTCTCTCTCGGAATCATCCAAAAGAAGTCTGGCTGCCGGCCGCTAAAGGCACAAACACGCGCACACGAGCGCAGACACACGAACACACGCGTGCGCGAGGCCAGAGTGGAGGCGAACGAACACGCAGATCGAAGGAAGAGAGGTGCGTGTGACGAAGATACCGCCGTGAATACGGTGAGTGAATACACGCGCTGTCCCAGTTTTGCTGCAGCTCTCACGTACTGGCGACACCGTGCAGCGTCCACATGCGGCCGACTGTGAGTCAAAAGGTTCTATCTACAATTATTAATTTGAATTATAATGCAACAGCTATGGGGCTTTTTTCACTCCGGGCGCGCACTACATCAGTTGTCAAATCTACCGCCAGGTTTGCTTTGAACTTTACGAGAATGTGTGTACATAGAGAAAAGAATAATTTATTCATAGACGCAACAACCAAGAGTGCTGCCTTCGCCCCTTTATAATAATATTATTTCGTCCTCCGGGAAAAGAGAACCCACAGAACATGGTGGAAACGGCTTGCTGCATCGCCACGAAAGGCCTTGCTCTGATTTTGTATCCACTTGCGTTCATTGTTTACTTCTCAGAGCTGGTAGACAAAATTAACTCACACTGTGGGGAAGAAAAGGAGTAGGCCTAGACTGTAACAAAGAATATAAGCACTAGCCCTTTTTTTTTTCCTCTTTTGTAATTCGGTTTTCCAAGAGGCCCTTGTAATACTTGTACCAAATTGCGGTAGCCTTCACTACAGACTCGGGGTACGAAACGGGCTACTTCCCCGCC
>NW_004797833.1:294449-308177 GCF_000002075.1 Aplysia californica
TATATATGCAAATACAAATTCGTGAAGATAATCCGATTTCTATGGGGCCATACCATTGACGAAAGTGAACTACTTTGAACAACTGAGCAATTTATTACTTTCAACAACTGAGCAATTTATAAACCCCGCTAGAAAAGAAAGGGTGGGGGGGGGTAACCTCAAGAAACAACACCTCCATAGTGCTGGGGGATGGGGGAGGAAAGACATCAAGCTAACTGTAATCCATTCTATAAAGAAGTGATTTTAATATTACCAAAAGCATTCGGAAGTTAAAAAAAACCCTGATGTTATCTTTTTTGTCTAATGTGTGATTTTACTCCCCCATCAACACAAGTAAGATCATTTACTTAGGATATAGGCTTCTGGCCCTGTCTGTCAAGGCCAACCTGAGCTGAGAGGAAAACAACATCCAAGCAGAAAGACCGAGATACACAATAAAAATGTTCTCCCGACTATGGAATCGAACTCCGGTCTCCTGCATGAAACAGCAAAGTGCCTATCCGCTACACCAGACACCCGCAACCTGAAGTTTGAAAACAAGCACCTACTAGCTGGCAACAAAAGATCAATACATGTCACAGTATAATACTGCAACAACAGGAATTCAAAACACAGAAATAACAGACGGACATGAAAAGAAGCAGGCACAGTAAAAACTTTACTATAATTTCTATCATAGAATGACTTCCGAGCTGGATGGACATTCCCATGGTATTGCCACTCAGTCTTCAGCAGTCACAACTGGAGCAAGTGCAAGCTTCTTGTACGACTTCAAATGTGACTAAAAACAACAGCAAAATCAGGAAACAAGAGGGTCAGAATAGAATTTAATTTGCACAATAGGCCTAGGCCTATACCACAGAATTCTACACCTATAGAACGGGCACTGTACCACGTGACCTGTGAGGAATTGAAGACCGAAAACAATGGCGTCGAGAGGGCAAGATTTATCGTTTTCGGAAGTAACCCTATAGCTTTTAAAGCAAGAGCGGCTTTTTCAAACGAGTGAAAAGTTGAACATTTATTTACTGTCCAGTTTGTAATAAATTCACTGTGCAACCTGGAGATTGGAATTAAGGTTCTAAATTGTTGTGTTTTTGGGTGCAACAAGTTATTGTGCAAAAGTAGGAGAATCTAGATCTAGATCTAGATATTATGTTCGATAATTCAGTAGCCTAAATATTTGATAATAAGTTGCGCAACAAATTTTTGACCGCACGCTACAGTAATAGTCGATAGCGTATTATTTTCATCCGAAATATTAATTTACGCATCCATACCCCTTGTTGGGCCTTTATAAGCACATGTAGTCCTACTTTAATTATGTTACTTTCATAAAATTGTTTTTGAAAGCATTTTCAATTCCTTTCACTTTCACTTCCCACGCGCAGGCACATATAATTATGATTACAATTTAAGATTCCAGATCTGACGAATGTATTTATTAAATAGCGTATAATACTGGGTTAGCCAAAGCATTGCAATGCGCGCTATTATCAATTATTGAATTGTAAAAGGACTTCAATTTGATCCCAAACAAGAGACCACTTATTTTTTTATACGTATTTATGAATGTGTGTTTGTTTACTGTGTGCGGGGATTAAAAATTAAAGATTAAAGATTCCAGATTTGACAAATGTATTTTTATAAAATACCATAATAGTGCTGGGTTAGCCGATGCCTTGCGATACACGCTTTTATCAATTAATTGAATTGTAACAGGACTTCGATTTGATCCGTAACGAGAGACCACTTATTTTTTCTTTACGTGTTCAAAAATGTGAGTTTGTTTACCGTGTGCGGGCATTAAAGATTCCAGATCTGACGAATGTATTTATTAAATAGCATATAGGCCTATAGGGCACGGTTGGCCAATGCATTGCGATACGCACTTTTATCAATTAATCGAATTGTAACAGGACTTCAATTTGATCCGTAACAAGAGACCACTTATTTTTTCTTATACGTGTTCAAAAATGTGTGTTTGTTTACTGTGTGCGGGGATTACAGGGGGACAAGCCCATCCTCTCAACATGTGATCCAGGGTATGGGGATACATTTTTCTCAAAATGCACACAGCTCTAAAATCCTTGACCAATGATCACTTGCCATGGAACTCTTTCTGTTGTGACTGTAGACACAAGTTTCTTCATTATCACACCTGAATGAGCCTATCATTCATGCATTAGAAACCACACTCTCAACACACACAAAAATTACTTTGAACATATATTCAGGAAACATGCCAGTTCCACTCTTGTTTACTATATTTTGCATTATTGGCTTTTATGTGTAAAACAATATTTGAGGCCTTTTCTGCATTTTTGTGTTTTTGGCAGCATGTATAATGTATTTTATGTGCAACCGACACATTCTCCAACCTCTTGTATTTGTTAGACTCGCACGTACTTTAAACAAAGCATGTTATACACACTATATTTCACTGATGTAAACACACAGATGAATTCTTAAAGTGAGAAATAATACATTTCCTCAATATATATAAGCTCAATTTATTTATATATCTCTTTCTAGTAAATTGGAGAAAAGGCTTATAAGTTATATTGTTCTTTTTTGCTTGCTGTGGATGGCCTTAAGTTTAATGACAATGTAATTGTAGTGAGCATGTTACTGTCAGCGTCCCCTTTATCGTAGTACTAATCAAGACTATATCTAGATATTTTGCAAACAGAATTAATGTTCATAATTAGTGTTATTATCAAGTGTATTGTGAGTGTGAAGATCTTTAGTAGATCTAGATCTAGATCTAGATCCCATCCCATCATTTTTTTAAAACCCAAAGCAAAAAAAACAAAAACATTGTCAATTATGACATATCATTATATTGTTGGCAATAAAAAAGTACTTGACTATTTCACTATATTTCCTCTTCAAAGAAAGTTTTAAAATACTGATGTAAGGTGTCTTCCAAGCCCTACCACTAGTATAAGCATGCATAGCAACGCGAAGCCTCGCTGTGCGGCGCAGCAAAGCTGCCCTCAATTGGCCGCCATGTTTTAGTTTCAATTCCTCACAGCGAATCAGCGATCGCGAAGAGGGAGTTCCGCTTCTATAAGTGTAGAATTCTGTGGCCTATACAAAACTTTGAAATTTACCTTTCTTCTAAATTTATTTGAGTAGAAATAAGCACATTGGCATGACAACTGTCATCTAGAACCAGTGAACAGCAAAGCCAACAGAAAGATGCTTAAATAACAGAGAGAGAGAGAGGGAGAGAGAGAGAGAGAGAGAGAGAGAGAGAGAGAGAAAACAGAAATATATAGGACCTACTGGTGGCACCTTCTAAGAACCCATGCAATTGCCACTTGTCAATTCTTAGTTCAGAACTGAACAAGGCGAAAACAACTCTGGTAAGGAGAGGAAAAACGCGCAGTTTACAAAATGAAACACGAAAAAAATCCAGTGTTTTCTATGAACTCAAAGAGGGATTACACAAATGCATTAAGTGTGAGAAAACAAAATCCTTAAATTCAAATTACAGTAGGGCCTACAACTTTCCAGGGATGGTCTGAAGGCCAGGTAGCCGGAAGTCTTGCTTGTGGCCACTTCCTCTTAGTAGACTCTTGCTCCCACTGAAAATCTTCAAGTTTTGGGCGATATCTGTTTTTATTGTAGGTGTTTTACATCCCCATCGACACAATTTAGATCATTTAGGAGGCAGGCTTTGACCCTTCCCGTCAGGGCAACCCGAGATTAGAGGGATACAATGACCCCGCCACTTCTGATTGGTCACATACATAAGATGTACGATAGGCAAGGCTAGGCGGGTAATGATCCACAGTGTATGCAATCGATGGTCCCTTGGAATAGAGAAGAAGATAAACTTCATTTTACGGAGAAAAGTGAAAGAAGCCATATCAGCAAGAACTGTTCACTAAGGCAAACACTGTTCACTCAGAAAGCAGCTTCATTGAATCACAGTTTTCTCATTTTTTATTTGTTGAATCTGGGTTATTTTGTTGATTTTAATTAATTTAAAAAGCACGGAATCCCCCTTCTTTTGTTGAATCTAGGGTTTCCATTAAATCCAAGTTCTTTGTATCCGACTTTCATTGTATATAAAAATATATTATGAAGCCTGGAGGTGAAAGCCATTTGGAAGCCACCAAATAGATTTATAGACTGACTTAGATTCCAACCTAAAGGAGATGGATACAGCTAGACAATGGAGACTATAGCCCAGAACAGAAGCACATGGAGGACTCCTCATGATGGCCTACTCCGGCACAGGGTGATAAAGACTGACGATGATGACTAGATCTATGTGCCTGAACATTTCATACCCCACCAGTAAAATTCCTGAACAAATCTAGATAAACTGATAAACTACTGACTGCAGCATACTTCAGTGTCAAATCTGAATTGAGTATGAGAAAAGAGCAGTGCATGCAACACAAGTGTTTAAGAATGAGCATGATAGACAGTAATAAAAGAAGGATAATACATAAGCTACCAAAATCCAAACTAACTCCAAAAAATCTAGCAGTGAATCTCAATGACTCTGTGAGTTCCATGTGAAAAAAGGGAAATGATAAATTTTAAAAATTAGTAATGAAAGTAAAATAATCATTTTTTATATATCCAATAAATCACCCCTCAGGATTTGTTTGGGATCAGGATAAGTATCTCAGTGACATAACTAGAGGATAAGATTTGCAGTAAGTTCTAAGTAGTAATGACAGTTGATGGGCAATTTTGAAAAAAAGAAACACAAAACTTGTGTTTATGACAACCACAGACCATACACACATGAAGTCACTACTTTTGGATCATTTATTTAATATTAATAGTAGATAGTATTTATTTTAGCGCTTTATTCCATATGAGTATAAAATTATAAGCTCTAGCGCTTTACATCACATGATCACTGAAAAACTATAATTCATTAGGATTAAACATTTTACAATAACAAGAAAAACCAGTTCAACGACATAAAGAAGAACCATTATAACCGTACCGTACATTAATCACAGGCTAAGGAAAGAAGGAAAAACTAAACAGATCAGCATTTAACTAAACACACTATAAAACTAAGATAATTAAAAAAGAGTCTTGAGCAATCGCTTATGTTTTAGGATTTGTTACTTCTGTGAGATCCTGGGGTTCCAGGTTTCAGAACCAAAAATGAGAAACTTTTCACACAAAAAGATATTAATTTCATTCTCGGGGCTCTGAATTTTTTTCTGAAGTCTGTGGATGACTGTAATTACTGACAAGATGGAACATGCTGTGTTAAAAACTCAGACAGATATAATGGGGGCTTTATATTTATGGTAGCGATATTTCCACGGCATGCCGTCTGAAAATCATAGTTGATATTTCCACGGCATGCTGTCTGAACATCGGAAGTGACACCTATACGGTATGCCGTCTTGAATCTAAAGATCGGAATTGATATTTCGACGGCATAGACTCTGCTTGAAGTGTATAAATGAAAGAATTGTGTTTGTTTTCCCGGCAACGAATCGGGTGATCATCCCTACCTGACCCGACTCAATCCCATCCGCAAATGGGCAGGGTTGGTAATTTTTTTGATTTTTTAAATAAAAATTTTTAAAAACGATTTTTTAAATTTAAATCAGATTTTTTTAATTTAAATTGGATTTTTATTTTTTTATTTTTTTTTTTTTTAATGTCGACTCAGTTTGGGATTTTTGGTGGCTAAAAGTAAGTTCTTTTAGTGCAAAATGCATTGTCTTTATTTTAACTAATGATTAATTTAAGCAACTGCAATTTTAGAAAGCCTTAATCTGCTATATCCGATCCAGTGAATTATGGCTACAGACAAAAAAATGAAGAAAATGTCAGTCTAAAAGGAAGGGGGGGGGGGGTAATTATGCATAGATAAACTTGCATTTTATTACAGTGTGTGTGTGTGTGTGTGCGCGCTTGTGTTTGTCTAAAAAGAAAAAGAAAAAGAAAATGCTAATTTCAATTATTTTAAAAAAAGTAAATTGAATACAGTAATTATTTTACTACTTACAGTGACAGAGGTGAAAGCAGACTTTTAAGCATGATTATTTTAGTCTACTAAACATTATACACTGGAAACCTGATATAACAGGGATGGTGGGAATAGAGAAAATGTCCTGTTATATCCGATCCCTGTTAAATCAGAAATGCAAGGAAAGTAAGCATTTGTGGACTAATCCAACTGTACTTATTCACGGGTAGTAGTTTCCCTTGCCACAAGTACCCACAAACAGGGGTTTTGGCACCAACTTTCTCCTTGCCTCCTTAAACCACACCAGAAGAGCTTGGTCCACGGCATCTGCATCGGGTAGTCTCATCTTCTTTCGATCCAGACCAAACTTTTCATTGGAGTATGCTTCCACTATCTTCACTCTATCCTTGATAATGGTGTGAATCGAACCTTGTGGAATGTCGAACTGACAACAAATCTCTGCCAGTGGAGCTTGTTTTTTGTCAACAGCCTGGATTTTTTCGTTTTTTTGTCAATTGAAAGGAATTTTCTCTAGCGCTTGACATCGTTGGTGACACATTATGTGTGCGTGTAACTAGGTTTCAGGCGAGATCGAGGTCTGCAAGCACACCGCAGCCCTCTCTCGCTTCACACGCTGCGTGTGCTTGCAGTGGCATGGCTTGCGTGGACTTGCTCCATCACTGCGTTACTCTCTGTCTCTCTCTCTTACTTTTTACTCATTGTTAACGAGCCTTTGTCCCTGCTATAACCGGTTGGGCTCCGATGAGGCCCTGTTATTGCCGATAACTTTTAAAAGAGACAAAGAGTAGGAAAAAACGGGGATTTTAAAAATCCCTGTTATTACCGGATCCCTGTTATTACCGGGCCTGTTATATATGGTTTCCACTGTATCTGTTTTATAAAACCAAGGAAAGGAATTCTGAATGTTTCAAGATGTAAAAACAGAATACATTTTTTAAAAGTAATTTAAATCTCTGAGTTTTATTTTTAAAATCAAGTTGATTAAAAAAAATTTTTTAATCAACTGATTGAAATCGACCTGATATAAATCAACCCAACCCTGGTTTTCAATAATGAAAAAAAAGTAAATTGAGAACTGTATTATTTTACAGTGACAGGGGTGAAAGCAGACTTTTAAGCATGATTATATTAGTCTACTAAACCTTATATCTGTTTAATAAAACCAAGGAAAGGAATTCTGAATTTTTAAATATGTAAAAACTGAATACATTTTTTGAAAAGTGATTTAAATCACTGATTTTTATTTTAAAAATCAAGTTGACTAAAATTTAAAAAATCAACTGATTTAAATCAACCCAGCTCTGATTTCAATTATGAACAAAAAAAGTAAATTGAATACTGTATTATATTACAGTGAAAGGGGGGAAAGAAGACTTTTAAGCATGATTATATTAGTCTACTAAACCTTATATCTGTTTTATGAAACCAAGGAAAGGAATTCTGAATGTTGAAATGTGTAAAAACTGATTAAAAATTTAAAAATTTTAAAGTGATTTAAATCACTGATTTTTATTTAAAAAATCAAGTTGATTTAAATTAAAAAAATCAACTGATTTAAATCAACCCAACCCTGCAAATGGGCACCCTACTGTTGGAAAAAAAAACAGTCTTCTCTCCATTTTGCTAGCACAAAATAAATTGAGCATTTCTCACTCTCGTTACAATCACACAAAACATTTCATCATTATCCATAATGCACAAAATGATAGCTAAGGATAAACAATTTTTAACTTACCATACAGGTATCTTAAATTGTATCTCTATAATGCGTTACTTATATTATGGAAAAGAGATTATAGGCTTAATTATAAATAGTCCGGATGTTCTGATTGGCTGAATTTATGTGCCATGGAATTATCACTTCCGATATTTCGACGGCCTGCCGTATAAATATCCACTTCCTTATATTTAGAACATTTATAACAGCGTGGTAGAAACTTTAGGCCTATATTGGATTCTTTTACTTTTATCAACTGGAAGCTAATGCAAAATTTTTAACATTTTTTATACAGGATTTTTCTTATTTTTCTTCAGTGCTGTACTATTAAACACACATCATCATGTACGTAGTAAAGACTAGATCTAGGTATAGAATTAGAATAGCTTAGACTGTACTATCCCCTTTAATTACCCCTATCCAAGGGCTTAACTCCATATCCCCCCACCTCTAGAATCTAGAACCTTACTACAGGACTTAGTTTTTTATAATCATAAATGTGTTTTATAATAAAATAATATCTGTGAAAGCAGAAATAATTTTGAATAGATCATTGTCATAGTAAGATAGAACATCTATTAATGCAACTGAAATTGCAATCCAGGTCATAATATTCTCAATGCAGGTGATAATGATGAAGAAGGACATAACCTCTTTTCTGGCTCTTTAACCAATTGATTTTTTTTTAAAGGGCTTTGTACTGAATGGCTAATTAGGCCTAAAAAGGTGGAATTTCGAATCAGAAAGAACGGCCTTTCCTTTCAAGAGGAGAGTATGATACAAGGTTCATCAGTCCTTCGACTTTTGACCTGTCGGAAAAGGCTACGGTTATTTGTACAATAGTGCGCACAACTCAAACTAGTTATTAGTACAATTGTACGAATAACCAGACATAGTTATTCGTACATTTATTCGAATTTTGAAGGTTGTTGGTAAAATCATAAGCCTAGACTCTAGATCAGTGGTTTTCAAAGTGGGCGCTACTGCCCCCAGGGGGGCGGTGGCGAGAGTTTGGGGGGCACTGTGGCGAAACTGGGCGCTGGTGGGCGCTAAGGGGACGGTGTGAAATTTTCATGACATGCAACATAAAACATGATGAAGGGAAAAATCCCACATAAAAAAAAAATTAAAAAATTGATAGCTTAGGCGTAGTTTACACTTATAACTAAGAACTTTCTTTCCCAGCCCACAAATCCCATATAAAGAAGATTCATCACGACAAATCTGATAAAGATCTGGCATACTTCAAAACTCTAAAGATCAGTTTTCAGAAATGAAAATCAGTTAAACCGATGTTTGCAGCCAACGTCGATCAAGCTGATGTAGACTTACGAGCAACATATAATTTATCTCAGCTAATTGCAAAGGCAGGCAAACACCATGCTATTGGTGAGGACCTCATATTGCCTGCGATAAGAGAGGTGGTCAGCACAGTCCCGCAAGTGCCCCGGAGCCTGTGTTGAAAGTTCTCCCTCTAAGCGACAATACCGTTCAAAGCCGTAATGATGAGATGTCAGCAAATGTTGAGGAATCACACTGCAAAATGCTGAAAGGACGTGAGTTCAGCCTTCAACTGGATATCGGTTCATAGAGGGTGAGGAAATAATGCAAGGAATTGTTATTTGCAAACATGTTGGGAGAAAGTTTTAGGCAAGTCTATTTTCAAAGTGGTCCAAGAAATTTTCGAGGAGAAACAGATCCCTTTGACCAATACAGTTGCCTGTGCAACAGATGGGGCACCGTCGATGGCAGGTTGGAAACGTGGATTTATGAACTTCTTGAAGAAATCAGTCCATGGAGTATTTACTGTTTACTGTGTCATTCACAGACAGAATTTGGTGGCAAAAAACCTGAATGAAAGTCTGCATGACACACTGGCCATTGTCATCAAGTATGTGAACAAGATCAAAGTCCACGCTTTGAACTCGAGACTATTTCAACAGCTGTGCCCTGAACATGACGAGTACTTTCAATGCTTACTTTTGCACACTGAAGTCTGGTGACTCTTAAAAGGAAACTGTTTAACACGATTATTGTTCTGCCTGTTTAACTCTGTGTTGGAGGGTTTTTTTCAGAAACAGACAGTGATCTTTGCAATAAACTGAAAGAACACAAGAACAACATTGCGCACCTCACAGATCTTTTCACAAAGTTCAACCAGCTCAACTTTCAGCTGCAGGAGGATGACACCAACCTGATCAAGGCTTTCGTCCTTCTTGTCGAAATTGGAAATGATCCACCGAAACATTGGCAAAAGAAAATTTTTCAGTTTCCTAGCTTGACAAAGACTCTGAAAGAAGGGCGCATTTCTGATGAGGAACTACAAATATATATATAGCAACCACCTCAGAGATTTGCATGCTGATATATATATGAAGACAAGGTTTGGCCTCCTGATATTTTTCTAAACTGGAAATTCCATACTGGATACTGGACCCATTGAACACTGAAACAGATGATAACTTGCAAGTAGCAATTGAAGAAGAGCTTCTGACGATGAAATGTGACTTTGAAATCAAATCATTGTTAAAAAAGCCGTACCAGTCATTCTGGTTGAAAACTGTTGTGCAAGACAAATATCCTTCCGAGTGGGAAAATATCAAGTTGTTGTTCATCTCTTTTCCCTCCTCCTATCTAGTAGGAAGGGGATTCAGTGCAGTGACAAGGCTGCTGAAGAAGCGTAGCGATTTGCGTCTGCTACTGATCAATCTGAAACCTGATGTTGATAAGTTGGTTCCGTCTTAGCAGGTCCATCCTTCCCATTAGGGTAGTGTCAATAACTTATTTGCGCATGCTTACTCCGTAGTTTACCTTTACTTGATATCTCAATGTGTCTTTTCTTTTTTTTTTTTCTTTTCTTCCTTTTTTTAAAAAGCAAAACATTCACTTGTTTAACAGAGTTTTTTATGTGCACGTGCAACCACTGTTGATGATGATGATGATCCAAATCACAACAATACGTAACTTATAGTGAACACTTTGTTGCTGTGGCGTCATCACTCATTTATTTTTTTTCTCAAATACTATGTTCCTGATGAAGCCTTATTGGCGAAACGTTGAACTGTGAAAAATATATATTTTCTGGAAATACAACAAGGTCTTAACTGTTTTAATACCTTCTTTATACAATGATGATGATGATGATGATGATGATGATGATGATAATTACAGAGTAAGATCCATGCATACTTTTTCTTTCGTGTGGTTTCTCACATTTGAACAACTTAATATTTTTATTTTCTACAATGGAGATATTTGATACAAATCTCAGGCAACTTTATTGCAGCACGTTGATGGGAGAAAACGTTTCATAAAGATAATGTCAATCTGTTTTCAAACCAATGATCACGGGCGTTTTTATTTATTTACTTATTTTTTGGCTGTAAATTGCTTCTGTAAATGTGATAATACATGTTTTATTTTTATTGATGTTAATAACACTGGTCGTTTAGTACCGATGACAACTATATGCATAAAATGACAGCAATTTGCTCTCAATGCCCTTGCATAAGATTGAAGAAAAATGTGTTTTATTATCTCTGGTCCACGCTTAATTTAAGACTGTAAAGATGGTGGTTTGTGACCCTCCTACTAATATTCAGAACTAAGTCCTTAGAATTTAGGCACGTTACTTTCTACCCTGCTGTTTGAGCTCTCTCTTTATTTGTGATTGTTATTATATTATGCATGTCATTATGTCAGATTGGTGGTTGGGGCGGAGAAGGGGGCGCTGGGACTCAGCTGGGTGAAAAAAGAGGTGGTGGGTGAAACAAGTTTGAAAACCACTGCTCTAGATCACTAGATCTAGTCATCCAGTTGGCTCTCCCCTGGGTTGAGCATCATTCAATTATATTAATAACTTTTAACAAGGCCAAAATTGGTAGGCCTAAAAGTAAAAGTAGGCTAGGCCTAGATCTAGATATATATAGATCTAGATTTAAATCTAGATCTATACTTTGATTAAAATATAGGCTAGGTAGATCTATAATTATGACTAGATCTAGATCTAGATCTAGCATCTCTAGATCTAGCATCTCTAGATCTAGAATCTAGATCTAGAATCTAGATCTAGAAATCTAGATCTAGATCTAGACTCTATGTTTCTTTGTTTTTACACAAAAATATGAGTGGAATTAAAAAATTTTGAAGTCAAAACAAACAATTATAATCTACGGGGAAAAAATTGTTGGTCAGTCGGGGGAGAAGAAGAAAACAAACAACAACAAAAAATTTCGGGACCGGTATTCGAACCCACACTCATATAGATTCTAGATCTACAATACTTCTTCAAACGCATACACACGCTGTCATTTCGGACATCAGAACTATCGGCACTACTTGGATATATATGGTGGTCCCGACTTTTGTGACAGCGAAAATCTAGAATCTAGATCTAGTTTTGACCCCAACAACGATTACTTCTGGTTCTAAGTCTACGATTACTTTTTGATTTGCGTGCCGATATGGAGAGATAGCCTTTCAAACCTAATTGCAAAACATCAAGTCGTGGTCAAATTCAGGGGGGCATGCCCCCCTGAAACACCCCTTGGGTTTTTTTTAAGTCAGGGGGGCAACCCCCTTGCCTTGTGACTTGTGAAGTGAAATTTTACTGCTCATTTTGTAGGCTAGATTTAGAGAATCAAGTAGATCTAGATCTAGGCAACTGATAAAACATAAAACATTGATACCGACTATTTAAATCCGTATCGATATTTCAGTAGATCTAGATTTTTTAATCTAGATCTAGATCTAGGCCTACACAAGTCGGGACCACCATATCCAAGTAGGCCCTAGTGCCGAAATATCAACAGAATGAGGTACATAGATCTAGATCTATAATATAATGTAGATATCTAGATTCTAGAATCTAGATCTAGTTTCTAGATCTAGATCTATCTAGAATCTAGATCTAGATTCTAGAATCTAGATATCTATATTATAGATCTATGTACCTCATTCTGTTGATAGTTCGGCACTACTTGGATATGGTGGTCCCGACTTGTGTAGGCCTAGATCTAGATCTAGATTCTAGAAAGCTTTTTAAATATTTTCACAGCAGTTTCGAATTTTGGAGGTTGATGGTAAAAATAAGCCTAGATATCTAGATCTAGATCTAGATCTAGATCTAGTTCTAGATTCTAGATTCTAGATCTAGATCTAGATTCTAGATCTAGATCAAGATTTAGATTCTAGATCTAGATCTAAATTTTTAGATCTACTAAGACAGAACATGCCTGTGGGGATGTAGGCTTACTCTTGTACGGATAACTGTAGCAATTATTCGTGTGTACAATGTTGTACGGATAGCTAGATCTAATACTAATAGAGATGTTCGCACAATACGATACAATGGTGTATGGATAACTCGACAGTTGTTTGCACAATTGTACGGATAACCACTCCGTCGGATAAACGGAAAAACGAGATGATCGCTGGCTGCTGGACGAAGGATGTCAAACTTGTTTTATTTATATTAGACCTAGATCTAGATCTAGATCTAGATCTAAGCTTACCTGAGTCAGTTGTAGTAGTTGGATTTGACATTCCTCCAGCATCAGTGGTGTGTACAATAGGCTAGGCCTAGGCCTAACGGTTTTACACGCAAGCCCAGCCCCGAGAAGCGTTTTTTGTGTTGTCAAACTTTGATGAACTTTCTTGACCTGGACCACTACTGGTCAGGTTTTTTTCCAGTTTCAAGGACCGGGAAGAAATTTCGGGCACAACAAAACAAAGTGTCGCGAAAATATCTGTTCAATTCAGTTATCAAATGAATATATAATAGATTCTAATTCTAGATCTAGATCTAGATCTAGCTCTATGGTAACAAAACAAAAAAAACGGAATTTTTTTCAAAACGAAGTGTATACAGACCCGGTAACCGGGAACAAAGTCACGAAGTATACAGACCACAGAATTCTACACTTAGTGTAGAATTCTGTGATACAGACCCGGTAAGGGAACTCTTTTGTGATTTCGGAAAGTTTCAGCGCCCAGACCCGGTAGTGTGTGTGTGCGTGTGTGTGTG
>NW_004797833.1:308277-311975 GCF_000002075.1 Aplysia californica
GAGAGAGAGAGAGAGAGAGAGAGAGAGAGAGAGAGAGAGAGAGAGAGAGAGAGAGAGAGAGAGAGAGAAGTGCTAGCAAAATGTATGACATGCCCCAGTTGGCAGGAGGGAACGAGAGAGATATATAGACGTCTAGTGGGAAATATGTGGGGAGAAAGAAAGACAGAGACAAACAAATAAAAAGAGAATGCGAGCAACAGAGCGAGAGAGAAATAGAGAGGATGACTGCTCGATATAAATTATGACATTGTTCTTTTCTTCAAATTGTAATTCCTCCAACTCCAAAACGGAGGAAAAACGATCGTTCATCGAAAAGACATCCGCAATCTTCATTTAGATCTAGATCTAGATCTAGGCTAGCCTCGAAACTAGACCAAGGATTTATTACTGTCTGTCTAGATCTAGATCTAGACCTAGCCTAGGCCATAGATCTACCAGAAGAACCTAGGTCTACCCCACAGAATTCTACACTAATAGAACGGGAACTGTACCACGTGACCTGTGAGGAATTGAAGACCGAAAACAATGGCGTCTTGAGGGCACGATTTATCGTTTTCGGAAGTAACCCTATAGCTTTTAAAGCAAGAGCGGCTTTTACAAACGAGTGAAAAGTGGAACATTTACTGTCCAGTTTGTAATTTTGAGTTACAGAATTCACTGTGCAACTAGAGATTGGAATTAAGGTTATAAATTGTTGTGTTTTTGGGTGCAACAACAGAAACAGCAGACATAGAGAGTTTATAAATATAAGATCTACAGAACTGAATTCTACACTTTCTGTTGTGACTGTAGACCTTAGCGTACAAGAAACCATGCAGTGTACCCGCTCGCGGCGTGGCGAAACTGGAGGGCTGACTGGGAGCCTCAGTGTACATGCAACTATGCACGCAAAGCAAGGCAAATGGTAGAGAAACACACCCACTCTCTCCCCTTCTATCCACCCTCCCCCTTTCTCTCTCTCTTTCTCTCTCTCTCTCTCTCTCTCTCTCTCTCTCTCTCTCTCTCTCTCTCTCTCTCTCTCTCTCTCTCTCTCTCTCTCTCTCTCTCTCTCTCTCTCTCTCTCTCTCACACACACACACACACACACACACACACACACACACACACACACACACACACAAACTTTATAAGTTAACACTAATTTATGTAGAACATCCGATACATTGCCTCCAATTACATGTACTTGGGGTGAACTAGCATCGTGAAAGTTCAAACGCTGATCATTTAATACCCCACCCCTTCCTTATTCAGGATGTCGCAAAACATAAATGGGCTTTAAATCTATCCGCACTTGTACAAGTGTTGGTGAGAAACATGAAACAAAAGAAAAATACAGATCTTAGATCTTGATCTTGAATCTAGATCTATGAGTGATAAACAAAACGAAAATTTTTTTTTCATCAATAGGCTTATGACTACAATGTTTGCTGGTAAAACATAAATATAGTGAATACTTGAAGATAAAAGTTAGAGATTTTATAGTACTGCTTGACGTTAATCGGAAAGAAAACATAGATCTAGCCAAAGGAAAAACAAACTGAATATGTCACAAAAGACATGCATGATTTTACATTGATCGAGTGTCGCTAGAGTAGGAAGTGACCAATACTTTCTGGTATTATAGATCTAGTAGAATTCTAAGTGAGCTGGACTTCAGTTTATCACTTTGGTGTGATAAACCATACATGTTTTAGTTTGCCGAAAATTGGTACGAGAATACAGAATATCTGGCTTGCAGCGCAGTTATATATCAAAGAAGCTGGTGTGGCAATATACTCTGGAGATAGTAATAATATGAAATCTGTGAAAGGGAAGCATGCCAGTTTGTCACAGGCCCACGACCCCGCCTCGACTGTGCCCTGCATGACGGAAGTTTTCTCAATAAGAGTAAAAATGAATGATTGATTAATAGCATCATGAACTGAATTTTATTTTTCTATTGTTTTTAACGAAAGAACACTCCTTGTTCAAATTTTACAGAGTATTTTCCTTTGATTTGCATTCTAAAAAAGGAAGAAATATGAACAACACAAGCTGAATTGCTATAAAAAAGGACTATCTTTACAATACCAATATGAACGTGGAGAATAAAAAAAATTAAGTTACGACTGCAGTGTTAAAGGGCTGTAATTATGACTGTCATCAATACTTATATCTATATACTTTAATGAAATTGTGACAAACTGGGCATGTGTCAAACTGGGCCTACTTTTTCATCAAAAACTTAGTAAACTTGTACAAAAAAGACATTTCAACCAGAAAAATAACAGAATAGATAGATAAATAAATAAGTAAAATAAATTTAAAAATCAGCTACTCACGTCCATTGGAAATGCATACATATATATATATATATATTATATATATATATTTGTCTCCTTTATAGTTTATAGGTCCCACAATCCACTCTAATGTCGTGCTGCCTTTGTTGATTTCTTGTAAGAGAGCTTCGTTGCCTTCCTACTCGATCCACAGTCTTGACTGTTGCTGCTGTTCTGAACGGCAAATCTTTTCAGGAAGACGTTGGCAATGCATGTGAGGGTTTTCTTAGACACAACGAGATTTAAGTTAAAAGAGTCCACAAATCGTCTCATGATTGTAGCCAACCGAGCTCGACAAAGTTTTGAAACTGAATTTGTAAAGAAGTGAAGAGCTTCAATTGTATTATATCACCCTCACTTGCAAACAGGTGCATATAGATCTAGATATGCAGCAACCATAATGTAGGTCCATTAGGCTAACAACTGAGGCTTGTAAGCTTTATTTTATCCTCATCCATTGCAACTGCACCATCATGTGTTGTTGAGGATTTTTAAGAAATGACAAAGTTTTACTCAAAAATTGCTGAATGATGTTTGCATTGTAGAGCAAGTCAGCGGCTTCAATATGTCCATACTCCGACCTCTGAAGTCACTGGTGGAGTTTTGTGTTGTTCTTGAATGAGCAACATTACGCAGTGTAGATGGGGGTACACTAGGAAAAATACTGGGAGGAACAGCAAGAGATGGATACCTAGATTTTCTGATCATAGGAACACCGGGTGGTCAGTGTAAAGATCTGCAAACGCCCAAATGCCAAGTCACTTCACTGTGTTTCCAGTTGTGCCTTGGTATGCTGTCTATACCCACTTCTTACATTGCTTGGGGTCACTAGGAAAGGAATACACACTGACGTCCTTGTCCGATCCTCTTTTACTGTCGTACTTTGAGGAGCATCCATACATGGGACACTTTTTTGTCATGATGGCCCTTGCAGACACAATAAAACACACTTATCCGTCAGAAATTCACCCTGTAGGCCCACACATTCAAAACAAATCTATCTTAGTCTTAGTATGTTAGAACACAATGTGAAGAAATTTTACTGTATAAATACCGGTACAAGAATAGGCAAAAAGTACCGGTAACAAGTGCGCTGCGTTAAATGCATGCACACGCACACTAATAGGACTACTACACACGACACACAAGGTAAGACAATAGGCCTTGCTCCTAATTGAGTAATTGAGTTTCGCGCGAACAATGCAGCGAGCGAATGGCAGGCGAGAACCCAGCCTCACAGATTCCTGCCTGGGAGGGCTGTCGGGACGCATGGTTTCTTGTACGCTAAGCTGTAGACACAAGTTTCTTCATTATTACATCTAAATGAGCCTATCATTCATGCATTAGAAATCACACTCCCAACACACAGAAAATGAC
>NW_004797833.1:312075-315735 GCF_000002075.1 Aplysia californica
CCCACTGTAAACTCAAAACATTCCATACAAAAAGAAAAGAGCAAGATTAACCGATAGCATCTCTATCTCTATCTCTATCTCTATATTGTATTTGTGAAAGTTCACAATTTGGCGGCCTAAAACTTCCGAACCACTTAACTTTCATATTTAACAAAATTAATGGTGGTTCAGAATCATTTAAAGGGTGCACAGTTTCTTCGAGGAGCCTGAAGTCACTGTAGTTTAATTTTCAATGTTTTTCATTAGTTTCGTTTAGATCTAATCTTGGGAAAGTCCGTCTTATAAGATGTCATTGTAAACAAGTGAAGTTTCCATACACTAGCCGTGCGCACTGTTTCAACACCTTTGAAATTCTGGAGTGTACATTGTACAACCACGAAAGCAGAATAGAGAATTAATCTATACATCTATTATACATTTGGAAACTTGGAAAAATACGTGTCACCAGGGGAGAAGGCTCACTTGTTTGACAGGGTAATCAAAGTATGGAACCAGATAGGGCCTGAAGTATAGTGGAGATATCACACAAGAATCTTACTCGAGGCGGCAACACTGAGTTGTGAATAAACAAAAATTCTGAATTCATGCTGTATGCATGTTCAATCGCTAAAATAATCGGGAAAGTATCTCATTATATATTAATTCCTACAAACATTAAATTTATCTTTAGAAGTGAATACACCAACACAAAGCAAAGAAGCAGAGAGGTCAGTGCTACAGTATGTAATACCAGTGAGACTAAACTCTTTGGTAAAACATGACAATTATCATCATCATCCGGTGCCTTGCCGACTGGCGTGGGCGATCATGGACCTCCACTTCCATCTGTCTTTCGATGCAGCAATGGTGTCTGTTGTTCTTGCTGCTCCCAGCCATGTTGTCATCTTGTCCAGTATCTTTTCCCTCTGTCTGCCTCTACCTCTCTTTCCATCAAGCTTTCCTGTTGTTGCAATGTTCTCTAATGCTTCTTTCCGCATTGTGTGTCCGAAAAAATTTGCCTGTCGTTTTCTTATATTCGTGATAAGTTGTTTTCTATAATTTGCTTCAACCAGGACTTCTTCATTTGTTTTTCTAGCTGTCCATGGATGACAATTATACATTTTTTTATTTTACAATTGGCTGTTTTTGTCTAGCGTTTCGCGGCCAGGAGCAGGAGTCAAAATCGAGGTCACGATCTGAATATAGGACGGTAAAAAGTCGAGGAATGAAAAACAAGCTCTCGCAGCAGTCAAGATATGATTAGGAGTTAGCTTCGGTCGCCACCCGGGCAAAATTCAAAATTCCCTACCAATTGAAAATGTTTGGTGTGTCCCGTGCGCTCCTTTGACCTTATGCAGTTGCGAGCGCCGTTAAACACTTAAAAAGGAAAATAAAAAAAACCCAACATTTTTAAAATCCAATCGACATAACGGTTTCGAAACCCCAAACCCGCACCTCACGTTTACGGGCCCGGTACCCTAGACAACTGACGCCACTCAACATCCAAGTAGAAAGACATCGACAAACGTAATAATTTCCCCAATTGTTTTTTTTTTTTTGGGGGGGGGGGAGGGGGGGGAGGGGGGGTACACATCTTACAATACATGTAATTATTATATGCACACGGAGATGCTCTAATGACCACCTGCATAAGACAAACACCTGCAAAAATGACAGCCTCCCTCCCCCCCCCCCCAACGCTTTTTAAAAACATAATGACACTTGAAAGGCGACGTGCTGCCAGTCAAGTACGGACAGTATAAGACAGCTTCCTTTTTCTTTGACACTGAATGGCGTCTAGGACAATTTCGACGTGTGCTATGATCAAGATTATTTATTCCTGTCACTGTGGGGACTTTCGTGTTCTCATTCCATAGGTCCAGGGTTCGAATCCGGATAGCGACAGAAAATATTCTTCTCTAAAATCTCATCCTTTCACATCCTTTCCTGCTCTCTAACAATGTTCTGTAGTCTGCTTTCGTCTCCACTTTCAGGCCCACCGCCTCACCTCCTTTCCCCCTCCTCTGGGCTCCTGACTCTTTTTTTGCAGCCTTTCTACTACTATCCCTTGGGTCCTTCTTACTGCTGTCTTTTAGCTACACCTCTGATCTTCTGGTAGGTATGATTTTACACCTAGCCTTCTCGGTTAAGGGCTAAAAATCTCGGAGGTCCCATGTGCATGTGGCGACGTAAAAAATCCGTTGGTTGTCCAAAATCAATAACAGTAGGCTTCGGCCGAAACCCAGCCAAAATTCAAAATTTCCTGCCAACTGAAAAAGTTTGGTGTGTCCCGCGCGCAGTTGCGAGCGCCGTAAAACACTTGCCGAAAAATGTCACTGCATCAGTAATTGACAGATAAATGATAATAATAAAATTAATAATAATAATAATAATAATAATAATAATAATAATAATAATAATGATAATGATGATGATGATAATAATAATAACAGTAATAATAATAATAATAATAATAATAATAATAATATAATAATAATAATAATAATAATAATAATAATAATAATAATAATAATAATAATAATAATAATAATAATAATAATAATAATAATAAACTAGCGAAGACGAAGAAGAAGAAGAAAAAGAAAAACAAGAAGAAGAATAGCTTGCCCTGAGGCCCTACTTCAAGTATACATGTGTATAACTTATAAAAGACGCCGAGGCGCTTTTCCGTTTCGTCAACCCGCAGCCACCCCCAGAATCCTCAGCCACCCCAACCTTTGACACGGGTCAAACGTCAATCTATTTATAGATACAGTTACCCGGAACTCCCGAAAATAGGCTATGCAAAACAATGCCGGTACTTACTACGGTCTCTGGGCAAAGTGATGTCCGATGTGAGAGAGAGAGTCTCGATCCAGTACATATTCTTCTAGATTCTAGTCTACTTATGTTTAATGTTTAATGTACTGCGAAATCTAATTTAACAAGGCACATGAAAAATATGCATTCGTAATGAACCATAATGGGGGGCACTGTGTTCCCAGAAGTGCAAAGTGAGAAATAAATTCTTAGATTGCTCATTTTACCATTTATCATGTATACCATGTATTTATAATTTTCTTATGTTTTTTCTTTGTATTTAGTACATTGATCAAACTGATTTAATTAATCAATAAAGGACTCAATACATCTTATGGCCCTCCACTTTACATTTCTTTTCATACTTGAGTTGTAAACCATCGACCGTATTTATTACGTATGGTACCTTTCGAGCATCTGCGTCCAATGAGCGCCATATTTTCGATGTAACCTTTGAAACATCTCCCAGATTTGGTAAACTGAGTTGACTCATAACCTTGGGCTGTGAAATAAAATAAGTTATATAATTATTGTAATGAAAGATGAAAAGTTATGTTTGCACTATTGTTGAGGGCCAAATCTCATTATTATCTTGAATAGTAATATTTATCACAAATATACAGACACTAGATCCAGATCTAGACCCTAGCACTCTTCATAAGGCTGATACTTATCAACAAAGTTTTAAAATGTCAATATCAAGAGTCCTCCTTTGCCTTGGAAAGTGGACATTTTTCTTATGGGTGTTAGAAGCAATTTTTTCAATTACAATTTAAAAAAACACGAAAATCAATTGTTTTGAAGTACCTATCAATCCAAATTGCCAAAACATCAAATCATTGTGAAATTATGCAGGGGGGG
>NW_004797833.1:315835-319448 GCF_000002075.1 Aplysia californica
GCCGCCATGTTTTAGTTTCAATTCCTCACAGCGAATCGACGATCGAGAAGAGGGAGTTCCGCTTCTATAAGTGTAGAATTCTGTGGTCTACCAGAGACACTAAAATACTAAAATATAGAGACAGGAAACGAGGCCTCGCGCTCCGTGACAACAGTGCATTTGCGAACGTGACCGCTGAGACGCCAGCTAAAAACAACCAGGCGCGGTATCGACAGCGAAGCGCGTCGCGTCTAGCCTAGGCCTAGGCCTAGCTTTCTGCGGCTTAGGCCTATCGCAATCAGAGAACTGGCCAAGGTTGCATATTTGTAAACACTGCCTCTACAATCTATACTCTTCTGGCCTACAGAAAAATTTACACCTGTGGAAGAAAATAGGACAACAGATTTTAAAATTGAATTCTAGATCTAGGCCTAGTTATAAAATAATGTTGATCCAGCATAAAACCAATACATGTCTTGATAACGTAGACCGAAAACTAGATCTAGATCTACATCTACATCTAGATTATCTAGATAGATCTAGATTCGAGAGATCTAATCTAGCCAGTGTCAGTAGTTACATAAGAAAAAAGTCATCTAGATCTAGATCTATAGGCTTCCAGCATAATAAAAAATATGCCTGCCTTAGCCTAAATACAACTTTGATCTAGCTTACAACATAAGCAGTTTAATTTAAGATAGCCTAATAAAGGTTAATACATTTTTACTTATTTTACTAATTAATTAGTTACATATTATTAGCCATGCATGGGGTCTGTACTGTGGGTAGGGAGGAGTTGGCGAGAAAAGAAAGAGAGCATGCAATAGCATATATAGATCTATATATATAGGTCTATAGGCAATGATGAGGAAAGGCAACAAACTGTAGAAACAGAAAACAGATTTCGTTTTGTGTAGGCTATAGGCATTGGATAAAAACAGGAATACAATGCGACAGATCGAACCCACCAGAGGCCTATATAATAAATATTATATAACATGAACACGTTACGCATCTTTCATGGATTAATATCACTTTACTGAAACTGGCTCTCACAAGTGGGTGAATGTGACAGTCTTTCTTACTAATCTTAGACTGCTTTGCCTTATGCATTGTCTCTTGCTGATTCTTATGTCCATACTTCTCTGTCAGGCACATAAATTTGGGACATTACAAACTTCAAGGGTGGTCCAGACAGGGTCAAGCTAGCACTTCCTTACTTCATTAAGTAAGCTTTGTAATTTCTTTGCCTCTTTAATTTTGTTACATGTATTCCGTAGTAGATCTATTACAGCAGGACATTGTCTTCTTAGATGTCAAGGTTTTGTTTTTTCCGCTTTTAATTTTTTCTTCAAAACTCTCACATCACATTGCAGACATTTGATCTTTTGTCATGGACAGGACCTGTATCCTTTGGAACTGGCCTGAAGGGAACAATAATTATTTATTTTGGAGGGTTTGGAACAGTAAACAGCATGGGCACAGCAATCAGCACTAGAATTGTTCAATATGCAAATTTCCAAAGGCAGTACGTACAGTTCAAATTGCTCAGCGCACAATTGTGACAATGCATTTCCATGGTACACGTATAGGTGACTTGCTATCTTGAAAACCAAAGTAACGTCAGCCTTCCGATGATAATTCATTACCCATTTAATTATTTTTTTACATCAGAAATATATCATTATTTTTTGGCAGGAGTGCGAAAAACTTAGATTGTAACACAGAGTTTTACAGGTAGGCGTATACTATAGACCGGTGCTCACAATAAATAATACACTGTGGTGGCCCATATACTCTCACGTGTGCAGTTAAATGTTGCAAAATTCATAGATCTACATAGAATATAGATCTAGGTCTACTCCTTTAGTTTCATTTCATAAAAGAGAAAAGTGCTTGATTGATTAACGGTTTTGAATGAGTACATCTACTGGAGATTTTAAAATTAATAAAATCTTTTTTGGATAGTTAAATGACATTCATCCCACATCTAACCCCCCCCCCCCCCCCCCTAAAAAAAAGGGGGGGGGTTAGTTTTAGTAGAGGTTTTACGGCGCTCGCAACTGATAAAAATAAATAAATAAACAAATAAATAAATAAAATAATTAAATTAAAAAGATAACAATTAAGACGGAAGGCATTTGAAAACAAGTGCCTTTTCTTAGGTGGACTACTCTAATCTAGGATACAGTCTAGTTTTCATACAATAAATTTGAATCTTGCCTGGCATATTTGGATTGGTTTAATTCTGATGAGAAGCTTCAATTTTATCGAAGCGCCACGGTACGGTACATAGCCTACGTATGCATTCTCCAGGTCCACAGTTTGAGTGTGTGTGTGTGTGTGAGTGTGTGTGTGTGTGTGTGTGTGTGTGTGTGTGTGTGTGTGTGTGTGTGTGTGTGTGTGTGTGTGTGTGTGTGTGTGTGTGTGTGTGTGTGTGTGTATGAAGGCGATGATAATGTAAATTTTAACTTTTTAAAATTTATGGAACTTATCAGTGAATTTTCAATGCCCTCACACTCTCAAACTAATGAAGAATTAAAGGGGAAATCAATACTGGGTGATCCCAAAAAATTCTTTCACTTTCAGATCACTTGAAACACTTTTTTAAAGCGTGTTTTCTTTTTTCTTTTTTTTTTTTTTTTTTTGGGGGGGGGGGTAAGCGCTTTACTTTACAGCGCCTGCGACGCGCTTTTCCGTTTCGTCAACCCGCAGCCACCCCCAGAATCCTCAGCCACCCCAACCTTTGACACGGGTCAAACGTCAATCTATTTATAGATACAGTTACCCGGAACTCCCGAAAATAGGCTAGGCAAAACAATGCCGGTACTTACTACGGTCTCTGGGCAAAGTGATGTCCGATGTGAGAGAGAGAGTCTCGATCCAGTACATATTCTTCTAGATTCTAGTCTACTTATGTTTAATGTTTAATGTACTGCGAAATCTAATTTAACAAGGCACATGAAAAATATGCATTCGTAATGAACCATAATGGGGGGCACTGTGTTCCCAGAAGTGCAAAGTGAGAAATAAATTCTTAGATTGCTCATTTTACCATTTATCATGTATACCATGTATTTATAATTTTCTTATGTTTTTTCTTTGTATTTAGTACATTGATCAAACTGATTTAATTAATCAATAAAGGACTCAATACATCTTATGGCCCTCCACTTTACATTTCTTTTCATACTTGAGTTGTAAACCATCGACCGTATTTATTACGTATGGTACCTTTCGAGCATCTGCGTCCAATGAGCGCCATATTTTCGATGTAACCTTTGAAACATCTCCCAGATTTGGTAAACTGAGTTGACTCATAACCTTGGGCTGTGAAATAAAATAAGTTATATAATTATTGTAATGAAAGATGAAAAGTTATGTTTGCACTATTGTTGAGGGCCAAATCTCATTATTATCTTGAATAGTAATATTTATCACAAATATACAGACACTAGATCCAGATCTAGACCCTAGCACTCTTCATAAGGCTGATACTTATCAACAAAGTTTTAAAATGTCAATATCAAGAGTCCTCCTTTGCCTTGGAAAGTGGACATTTTTCTTATGGGTGTTAGAAGCAATTTTTTCAATTACAATTTAAAAAAAACACGAAAATCAATTGTTTTGAAGT
>NW_004797833.1:319548-321998 GCF_000002075.1 Aplysia californica
TGTATCTATAAATAGATTGACGTTTGACCCGTGTCAAAGGTTGGGGTGGCTGAGGATTCTGGGGGTGGCTGCGGGTTGACGAAACGGAAAAGCGCGCCTGCGACAGCATAGGTCTCATATGAACAGGCGGGGCACACTAAACTTCTTCAGTTTGGTAGGAATTTTTAATTTTGCCCAGGTGGGGGGCCATGCAAAGCCTAGCCTACTCTTTTGATTTTAAGAATACCAAGGGATCCTTAACTTGCGCAACTTACACACGAGACCTCCGAGATTTTTCGCCCTTATCCGAGAAGGCTAGGTGTATAAGATCAGTTGACTGAAAGACAGCAGTCAGAAAGGAGCCAATGAGTGGCAGTAGTTGTAGTTAAAGGCTGCAGAAAGAGCCAGGAGCCCCAGAGGAGGAGGCAAAAGGGGTGTGTTGGGTGGAGGGGGGCAGAAAGTGAGGAGGAAAACAGACGACAGAACATAGAGCTGGGAGGTGAAAAGAGAAAACTTTAGACAAGAAAAATGTATGTCCCTGTCCTGTTTCAAACCTATTAAATGAGAGGCAAATATTGTAACCCAGACCACGATCAGAACCCCCCCCCCCCCCCCCCCCCCCCGAAAAACGTGTATTATTCGCTAGATCTAGATCTAGTATAGCAAGGTTTAACAATGTTTCGTCCTCCTGCACATGCACTGGCATGACGGGACAAACTAGGCACTAGGCTAATCGACTGCATTAGTGTCGCCTGTGTTGTGAAGAAGTAGAGGAAGGAGTACGTAGTAGAAGCACACATTATAATAGGTCTATGTAATGATAATAAGGCCCAAGGATAGATCTAGATCTAGATCTGTTCCTAGTAGACCCACTAGGCCCATTACATTAGGCCCTTCTAGACCTAGACTGGACACTGATACTGATACTAGATCTACAATCTATTATCTAATCTAGATCTATATCTATATCTCTAGGATTCTAGGTCTAGAGTCTAGGTATTTTAGATCTAGATCTAGATTCTAGACTAGATCTAGATCTAGATATATATCTAGATCTAGATTCTAGATCTAGATCTAGATATCTAGATCTAGATCTAGATCTAGTTAGGCCTAGATAAGCCTAGATCTACACATGAGAAAAACGATATTAAATAAGGTTAATGAAAAAGTACGACATGTGCAAATTCTTACATTTCAGGGTCCTTTGAAAAGCTAAAGAATGCTAGGTCTGGTAAATGTGCGATCTTGAATTGGCACGGACGCAGACTGTCGCAGAACACCACTTACACTTGCGGGTGACTTGCGACTGCCGACAGCCGCCATTAGCTTTGTTTACCGCGCCTCGTTTCACAATCAGCTGGTGACCTGGATACGCGAAAAGAGGCTTCGTTTCCGCTCTCTATAATTAAATACTCTAAATTAAATACTCTCTGGGTCTACCCTGAGCCAAGAGGGCGCTGAAACTTTCCGAAATCACAAAAGAGTTCCCCTACCGGGTCTGTATACTTTGTGACTTTGTTCCCGGTTACCGGGTCTGTATACACTCCCTTTTCAAGAAAACGATAAAATTTTAAAAGAGCAACATCTGTCTAGACCACAGAATTCTACACTTAGTGTAAATTCTGTGGTCTAGACCTACGACGGTATCAGTCTTGATTATTGAAAGTTTGATTTCTTCACCCCAATACTAGATCTAGATCTAGATATAGATCTAGATCTATGAAGAAATGTCACTCAAAGTCGAAGAAGCCCAAGTAACATAGGTCCATAAAAAGATGTTTAAAAATAATATCGATAGGCTGCCCACCTTATTACGCTAGCCAAAATACTAGGATGCTTTGACTTTGGTAAGGTCCGTGCAAAAATACAATTAATATTTTGGCTTGGAGGAAATAAAACGGTGGACTCCCCCTATAAATCCAGCCATCTCTCTGGAACCCTAAAGACTATATTATTATAAGGCCCTGTAGCCATAGATGTACACTATACGTTTAATTAAAAGGGGGTAACTCTATGCCTGTAGCATAATAATTCATTTTCGTCTGACCGCGGTTAAAACAAGGTAAAATTAAGGCCGGCACTATTTCTCCGAACGTTCGGGAAAATAAAGCTGGGCACTATTTCTCCGAACGTTCGGGAAAATAAAGCTAGGCACTATTTCTCCGAACGTTCGGGAAAATAAAGCTGGGCATTATTTCTCTGAACACTCTGAAATCTCATCCTTTCCCGCTAATTTCGGATATTATAAAGATCTATATAATTAAAGTATAGGCCTACCAAAGATTGTTCGTTTACAATGTGGTTCGATCGGTCCAAAAAATGTCCGCAGTAAATATTTATATAAAGAAATGCTACAACTCCAAACAGTTTTTCGCTACAGATATATGACGTGTTGCCTATGAAGGGTGCTGCTCTTAAACGTAATGTGTTGTGTTCACTCGTGTGCTGTCTAGATCTAGATCTACGGAGGG
>NW_004797833.1:322613-326653 GCF_000002075.1 Aplysia californica
ATGGATATCTGGATACCTGGATACCTGGATACCTGGAGGTGTGAGTCCTCTAGTGGAATCCACCTGTACATGGATATCTGGATACCTGGATACCTGGATACCTGGAGGTGTGAGTCATCTAGTGGAATCCACCTGTACATGGATATCTGGATACCTGGATACCTGGATACCTGGAGGTGTGAGTCATCTAGTGGAATCCACCTGTACATGGATATCTGGACACCTGGATACCTGGATACCTGGATACCTGGATACCTGGATACCTGGATACCTGGAGGAGTGAGTCATCTAGTGGAATCCACCTGTACCTGGATATCTGGATATCTGGATACCTGGATACCTGGAGGTGTTGTCTCTGACTCAGAGGTTGACGTGTAATGACCATCCATCTTTCACGACCGCGAGCTGCCGTTGCACACTCTGCTAGATCTATACCCAGGCCAGTCCAAGTTTTTGTTTTGTCCAGCCATGTTACTCTTTGTCTTCCCATGGCTCTCCGGCCCAACATCGTTCCCTCAAACACCTCTTTCACAATGGTCTCGTGTCGTTTTAAGTGACGAAAGTATTGTATTTTTCTACATTTACATTTATTTTATTCAACAGGGATATCTGTGTGGATTTTTCTGGGAAAGTATTGATTAAAGGCACAAAACATGTACATTTTCAATTACCACGGACTGGTAAGCTAAGGAAACAATAACTAATCTTTGGCGGCCATTTTTTCACTAATTTTACCTCTGAAAACAGGTGACCCCCACCTCTTGTGTGGAGAATCTGACACACCTCTTTGTTCGTCTTTTTTTTGTTGCTTTCCACCTATACAATTTTATAATTGTACAAATCTACAACACACTTATGGAACTTATTTTCTTTATAATAATAGATAATAATAGATAGCATTTGTATAGCGCAAATCGCCGCTCAACAGCAAGCTCTAATGCGCTTCATAATCTATACTGTTACCCCAGCAGCAGACCTGAGAGCATTCTGAAACAAGCTCAACTTCGTGGAAAGCATACAGTGCAAGTAGCCATTTATAGGCGCTAAAACACTAACTTACTGACCAGATCTTTCACTATCTCTGGCCGGATACCCATTCCCACCAGGGTGAATTGAGGAAAATTTGTGTTAATTAAGTGCCCTTCCCAATGCCCAACATCGGGCCCGCGGCTCGAACCCCAGCACCTGCAACCTCACGATTACAAGTCCGGTAGCTTAACAACTAAACCACCGACGCCACTATCAGCTATCATCCGTATCTCTGTTTCTCCTTTTCTTTGCATGCTACTCTCTATAATAATGTAGTAACACCTCTAGTCTTCAGCACTTATAATATTATTATGATCTCATTGTGTTGCAAGTGCTGTAAATTTTTTACTACTAAAACTAAGACTAAAAGTACTCATGGAACAAGCTTTTTCATAATGTGAAACACAACTACGCGTGAGGCAGATACGTGTATATACTCAGGCTCTCGGACTAGCAACCGTAAGATCGTGGGTTCGAATCCCGTCAAGGACCAGACGTTGCGTCCAGGGGAGAGGCAATTTACACGAATTTTCCTCACTTCACCCAGGTGGGAATGGATACCCAGCTATAGACAGCAAAAAGATCTTGTCAGTTTGTTAGTGTTTGAGCTCTTAATCGGCTGCTTGCACTGTAAACCTCCTGGAAAGCCGAGAATGTTTCTGAATGTTATAGGGTCTGCTAGGATCATATTGTAAAGCGCGCAGAGCTTGCTGTCGAACAGCTATGAAAATGACATTTATTATTGTTATCATTATACCTATCTATCCATCTATCCATCTATCTATCTATCTATCTATCTATCTATCTATCTATCTATCTATCTATCTATCTTTCTTCTATCTATCTATCTATCTATCTATCTATCTATCTATCTATCTATGTATCTATCTATCTATCTCTCTATCTATCTATCTATCTATCTATCTATCTATCTATCTATACATCTCTCTCTTTCTCTCTCTCTAAATATATATACATACATATGTATAATATATACATATATAATGCCTACCACACATAATAGATGCCACACTCTGGTGCGGTGAACAAGCTATATCCAGTCTACGAAAGTACTCAAGGCAGTCCATCCTGAGAATCTCCATAACACAGAACCTCACTCCAAATCCAAGCACAAACGAACTAGATCTAGCTGCCAAGAAAAGCTGCCAAACTCCCAGCTCCGAGAAATAAGCCGCGAAAAATCCAAAATTGACAAGCTGAAATTTTTTCTTGTTTCCACTTTTGTTTGTTTTAATTCATGACATCCTATTAAAAATGCTTAGTTCTCCTCCTCTGCTCAATTCTTTTTTCAATGCTCTAAAAAAAATCCAGTTCGCTCTCTCGCTCCCCCCCCACCACAATCCAAAGAGTAATTCAACTTCGGCCCCTTGAGCGATTGTACCCGACCTAACTGCCATGCATACATTAACTCCGCAATTTCAAGTAATAATGAGAGTTCCCGATTACCCCTGGCTCCATCAAGTCATGCTGGGTTTCCCCAATGTTACCGTATTCATAAAAATTAAATTTTTTAAAGATCTTTACCAGCAGATAGGCTATTTCTATTTTCATAGTTCTCTATTTTCTATTTTCATAGGGTTTTTTTCTACCTGCAATTTCTACTTGCATATAATATGACTTTTTTTCTAACTGCAATTTTTACTTGTATATTATGGGATATTTCTACCTACAATTTTTACCTGTATATTTTGGGATATTTCTACCTGCAATATTTACCTGCACATAGGATATTTCTACCTGCAATTTCTACTTTCATATATGGCTTTTTTTAAAACTGCAATATTTACCTGCACATTGTTTATTTTTACCTGCAATATTTACCTGCACATAGTTTATTTCTACATGCAATTTCTACCGGCACATACGTTATTTCTACCTGAAATATTAAATTACCTGCAAATAGCTTATTTCTAGCTACTATTTCTACCTGCAGTATTTACCTGCACATAGGCTATGTCTACTTGCACATTAACCTTTTTTTTTACCAGCAATATTTCTACCTGAATATAGGTTATTTTTACCTGCACATAGTTTATTTCTACCTACAATTTCTACCTTTCTGCTATCAGCACCTATGGTGGCTTAACAGTGAGCTGGCTACCGAAAGGTTGAGAATCATTGAGATAAAATTAGGCCCTTCATTTTTTTTTCAAATAGGAGACTCAATTTTTCTTCCCGATCTAAGAAGGTTCTTATATTTTTTTTCAAATGCAGTATCTCCGTTTGGCTGCTGGGATACTGTATCCCAAATAGACTGGTTTGGTATCGGAACAACCCACCTCAAATTTAATCTCAGTTGTGTCGATGGAGCCTCGTTGTTGTTGTTGTTGTTGTTGTTGTTGTTGTTGTTGTTGTTGTTGTTGTTGTTGTTGTTGTTGTTGTTGTTGTTGTTGTTGTTGTTGTAGTTGTTCTTCTTCTTCTTCTTTTTCTTCTTCTACTTCTTCTTTCTTCTTCTTCTTCTAAACAAATGAAAGTCAGAGGGAAAGAAAATCAGAGGAAGACCGAGGAAGAGAACAACGTTCACAGACGGCCTGAACAACTTTACAACGAACAATCCAATGTGAAAATCCTAGCTAATAAGGAAGACAGACAGTAGGAAGGAATGGATTACCACCATGACCGACGTAACGATTTTAATACACCTTTTTTTACACCCCCATCGCCACAATTTAGACGATCATTTATTAGGAATGCAGGCCTCTGACTTCGTCTGTCAGGGTTAACCTGGGTAGAAAAGGATACAACATCCCAGCAGAAAGACCTAGATTCTCGATATAAAATTACCCCCGCTTGTGAATCGAACTCGGGTCTCCTGCTTGAGGCAGCGAAGCGTCTAACCGCTACACCATTGACGCCGGTATCATGATAGTTAACGTCTGCTCCAGACCTGTCAGCTGAGGAAGAGGAAGAAGAAGAAGAAGAAGAAGAAGAAGAAGAAGAAGAAGAAGAAGAAGAAGAAGAAGAAGAAGAAGAAGAAGAAGAAGAAGGCT
>NW_004797833.1:328166-336162 GCF_000002075.1 Aplysia californica
CCCCCCCCATCAACACAATTTAGATCATTTCCGAGGCCGTCTTTTTTAAACCCTGTCTTTTAGGACCCCTCCGAGCTGAAAAGGATAATGCTATACCATCCCAGCAAAAAGACTGAGCTACTGGATAAAAAAACCCTGCCCGCTCTGGGATCGAACTCTATCTTCAAGGCTTGAAGCCCTTCTGCGTCGCGTCTTTGCTTCAATGACGTGACCAGGAATTCCCCGCGGCCCACGAGGGGCTAAAAATAGTAACAGGGGAATCTCTGTTGGCCTACTTGCAAAAATGGAATTTTTGACATTGTAGACCACCAGGTACCATTTGGTATTTCCCATTTGATACGTCTAGACCCCGAGCCAACGGTGAGGACCCATTTCTCTTTTCTCAAACTGGATTATGGATTTCACAAACACAGGCAGTCTCCTGGCTTCTGCTGATTTATTCATTACCATTTTTGCTTTGCTCGACGCATTTTTGTTGGATAACCAAATTGAAGCTTGTTGGATGAGAAGGTAAGGACTTTAACATTTAGAAAAAAGATTTAGTAAGAGTTTTATGCCGCTTGCAACTCAATAAGGTCATATAAATGCCGATATTAGAGACATGGTACAAGAGAGTAACACATACAAAAGAAGGAGGAGGACGGATCAGGACGATAGATGTTTGATAGGAAAGAAGGCGCAAACTACACCAGAGCACCCGCTAAACACCCGAATCAAGGACTTTAAACATAATAGTTTTGGACTAAAGTTTGATCAGCCTAATGATTCAACACAGTCAAGCCTGCTCTAACGGCCACCTTTCCAAGACAGTTACCTGTAGAAACAACCTTTCTTATTTCCATCCTGATGTTTTAATTCGTTTCTATAGTTTCTATATTATTATTACATGTAAAATGACATTGTCAAAGACATCCATCTGTCTAAGATGACCCCTTTTCTCATCGACTATGAGTGGCCGTCTTGCACAGTTTCGCTGTACTTGATAAAACGGTTCCACTGAGAAAAGTATAACAATAAGGTAAGAGATGTCACATATTTCTTGTTTGAAATGTCGAGTACTGGTTTTTTACATTATTTTTTTTTACAAAATTAAGGGAAGATTTGCTGGTGTATTAATACTTCATAACAATTATAGCCACCAGTTGAAGATTTTACAGTCACCAGTCACAAATGGAGATATTCACAGATTGATGAAAGGAGCTGGCAGGTATAGTTAAAGTAAGAGTTATACGGTTTATTAAACGAAGTAAGAGTTATACGGTTTATTAAACGAAGTAAGAGTTATACGGTTTATTAAACGAAGTAAGAGTTATACGGTGAAATGGAACTTGCAATACTGGTAGGTCATATTCGTTGTAAGTGCCGAGCGTTAGAGATGTTACTTGAGGGTGATAATTATACGAAGACAAGAGAAAGGAAAGATACGGATGACAGAACTGTTGTTTAATAGGAAGGAAGGAAGGAAGGCTGGAAGGAAGGAAGGGAGGAAGGAAGGAAGAAAGGAAGGAAGGGAGGAAGGAAGGAAGAAAGGAAGGAAGGGAGGAAGGAAGGAAGAAAGGAAGGAAGGGAGGAAGGAATAAAGGAAGGAAGGGAGGAAGGAAGGAAGGAAGGAAGGAAGGGGGGAAGGAAGGAAGGGAGAAAGGAAGGGAGGAAGGGAAGAATGAATGAAGGAAGGAAGGAAGGAAGGAAGGAGTGAACCCTAGGCTATCTGATACTCAGAAGAAACATAATATCTAATACTCAGATAGCCTAGAGTGATCCCCATCAGCAGAGCACCCACCTCTGATAAGGGTGTATAAGACTGTCGGTAGTCTAGTCACTAGTGGTTAGGCTACCGGACTCGTAATCGTGAGGTTGTGGGTTCAGGGGCTTGGGAGTTGGAGCGTCGGGTCCCACTTGTGTCTTTGGAAAGGCACTTTACACGAATGTTCCTCACTTCATAGACTTGTGAATGGGTTCCTGGCCATAGACAGCGAAATATCTTGTCAGTTAGTATCTATGTGTTTTAGAGACTGTAAAATGGCCGCTTGCTTTTCAGGAAGTTGAGAAAGTTTTTAAAAGTTTTAGAAGAGGTTTTACGGCGCTCGCAACTGCATAAGGTCATATGAGCGCCAGAAGATTAGAGGTGTTACAAGAGAGTAACAAACATAAAAAAGAAGAAGGGGAGATAAGGACGATCGATATTTGATAGGAATGAAGAAGCAAACCACACCAGAGCACCCGTCAACCACCCACGAGAAAGTTTACAGAATGCTATCAAGTCAATTGGGGGTAATACATAAGTGTAAAACGCATAGAGCTTACTGTTGAGATGGGATTTGCCGGTTATTTTACTTGCAGGCTTTTTACACCCCCCCCCCCCTCTCAAATTCGACACGAGCTGGATAATTTTGGAAGCAGGCTTCCGAACGTAATATTTTGAAACGGCTGCAGAACGTGGGGAATACAGTTGGAGGACCAAGAAAAGGATGATCAGCGGAGTCAAAGAAACAAATTTACTCTTTGCATAGCAGTCTGTCAAAATCATTATTTTTGAGAAATACTGAAAATTTCAAAGAGAAGTTAAAGTGCTCCCTTTCAATGAGGGAAAACTGTTATAATTATAACTAGAAAGGAAGCCTGTCCGTTTAATTTATCAGTCTAGCTTTATCTACCGATTAGTCTATCTGTCTGTCTGTCTGTCTGTCTGTCTGTCTGTCTGTCTGTCTGTCTGTCTGTCTGTCTGTCTATCCGTCTGTCTGTCTGTCTGTCTGTCTGTCTGTCTGTCTGTCTGTCCGTTTGTCTGTCTGTCTGTCAGTCTGTCTGTCTGTCTGTCTGTCTGTCTGTCTGTCTGTCTGTCTGTCTGTCTGTCAAAAGACAAGGAAGAGACACGCTGACATTATGTGGTTCATGACTCTTCCAAGAACCCAGCGGCACTTCAAACTTTGAGAAGAGAGAAGCACATCGACACAATAATAAATTTTTAGTTTCTGATTTTTGGGAAGTATAGTTGGAAATGTACCACAGTATGGCCCTTGGTCTGCTGGTGAATACAATATTATGAATCCTTTTTATTAGTTTAAATAAGAGTTTTACGTCATTTGCAACCCAATTAGGTCATTCATATAGGTGCTAAAGATCAGAGGTGTAACAAGAGGGTAACATATTAATATGTTAATATGGAAAATTAAACTTTGAGTACAGAGAAGCACATTGACACAATAACTGCTATAATATGGAAAATTAAACTTTGAGTATTTAAAGAGAAGAACATCGACACAATAACGGTCATTTTATTGCACATCAAGATTTGAGTAAAGAGAAGCACATCGACAAAATAACGGTCGTATATGAAGCACATCGACAAAATAACGGTCGTATATGAAGCACATCGACAAAATAACGGTCGTATATGACGCACATCGACAAAATAACGGTCGTATATGAAGCACATCGACAAAATAACGGTCGTATATGAAGCGCATCGACAAAATAACGGTCGTATATGAAGCACATCGACAAAATAACGGTCGTATATGACGCACATCGACAAAATAACGGTCGTATATGACGCACATCGACAAAATAACGGTCGTATATGAAGCACATCAACAAAATAACGGTCGTATATGAAGCACATCGACAAAATAACGGTCGTATATGAAGCACATCGACAAGATAACGGTCGTATATGAAGCACATCGACAAAATAACGGTCGTATATGAAGAACATCGACAAAATAACGGTCGTATATGAAGCACATCGACAAAATAACGGTCGTATATGAAGCACATCGACAAAATAACGGTCGTATATGACGCACATCGACAAAAAAACGGTCGTATATGAAGCACATCGACAAAATAACGACAGTAAAGATTTAAAAACAGAAGGGGGAGAGAAAAAAAACAACTTTCTGACCACGTACAAAATCAAACAACAGCTATGAGTTTTCGTCTCATTTTTGAGAGCTCGGGTATTTCATTTGATTTCAACCTATCTCCGCGGGTGGTTGGTGGGTGCTCTGGTGTGGTTTGCTCTTTCTTTCTCATCAAACATCTGTCATCCTGATCTTTCCTCCTTCTTTTTTATGTTTGTTACTCTCTTGTAACACCTCTAATCCTCGGCACTCATATGACCTTATTGTGTTGCAAGTGCCGTAAAACTCTTACTAAAACTAAACTAAACCTGTCGCCTCCTTCTTTAGTCTGCAACATACACACAATAGTTGAACTACATGCGAGGCAGCGTTGTGACATCAGGCGGCGCACGTCAAAATAATGTTGTTGAAGATAGTGACATGTTTCTGCCAGTTTGGCAATTTTTATTGAATATTTTTGGCTTAACACCATTGTTGTGCAATTAAAAACACATTTCTGTGTGAATTTGACTGAAAAACGCTGATTAAAGGCACAAAAAACGTGAATTTTCCAAGGACTCTCAGGCTGCGGAAGTAACCAAACTTTGGTGGTGGTTTTCTCACTAATTTTACCGTTGAAACCAGGCGACTCTAACTTCCTTCAATTCCAAATATGTGATGCAGCGTGGTGGAATCAGGCTCTCGTCAAAATAATCAAAGTGAAGAAACTTGCATTTTTCCGCAGGTTTGTCAATTTTTATAAAAATTTTGTGTTTTGGCTCAACACCTTTCATGCCCATTAAAAAACACATTTCTGTGTGTATTTTTCTGAAAAACGTTGATAACAGGCACAAAAATGTACATTTTCAGTTACCTCGGACTCTTAAGCTAAGGAAATAACAAATCTTCAGCGGCCATTTTCTCACTAGTTTTACCTCTGAAAACAAGTGACCCCCACCTCCTTCATTCGCAAATATCTCGACTTGTATTCAAGATAATAAATGGATATTTTTTTCATTCTAATAAACACAAGTGAACAAGCTTTAAGATGATACCAATAACTCTACATGCCCCAAAAATTGACGAGAGCCTCATTCCACTGCGTTGTGACACATATCTCTACTTCTATTCAAGATAGATGAGTATTTTTTCCACAAAAAGGAAGGCAAATACACAGGTTTTAAGAGGATACCAATAACCCCATATGCCCCAAAATTGACGAGCGCCTGATTTCACCACGTCGTGACACATATAAGAACGTTGCGGACATACTATTATATGAGTGGAGGGTTAGCGGGTGTTCTGGTGAGCTTTGCTCCGTTTTTCCTATCAAACATTAAATACTGGCGTTATTTCTCCTTTTTCTGTATTTGTTACCCTTTGTGGGTGGTTAGCGGGTGCTCGGGTGTGGGTTGCTCCTTCTTTCCTATCAAACATCTATCGTCCTTTTTTCTCTCCCTTCTTTTTTGTGTATATTACTCTTTAGTAACACCTTTGATCTTCGGCACTTATATGACGTACTCAAGTGCCGTAAAACTCTTACTAAAATATGTTACCCTCTTGTTACACCTCTGATCTTCGGCACCTATATGAATGACCTAATTGGGTTGCAAATGACGTAAAACTCTTACTAAAACATGATACCCTCTTGTAACACCTCTGATCTTCGGCACTTATATGAATGACCTAATTGGGTTGCAAATGACGTAAAACTCTTACTAAAACATGATACCCTCTTGTAACACATCTGATCTTCGGCACTTATATGAATGACCTAATTGGGTTGCAAATGACGTAAAACTCTTACTAAAACATGATACCCTCTTGTAACACCTCTGGTCTTCGGCACTTATATGAATGACCTAATTGGGTTGCAAATGACGTAAAACTCTTACTAAAACATGATACCCTCTTGTAACACATCTGATCTTCGGCACTTATATGAATGACCTAATTGGGTTGCAAATGACGTAAAACTCTTACTAAAACATGATACCCTCTTGTAACACCTCTGATCTTCGGCACTTATATGAATGACCTAATTGTGTTGCAGAAGTCTTAAAACTCTTATTTAAACTAATACCAGCAGACCAAGGGCCATACTGTGGTACATTTCCAACTATACTACCCAAAAATTAGAAACTCAAAATTTGTATACATATTTCATAGTATGTGTGCTGTACACTGCTTTTTTTTAACGATCAGGCAAAACAACAACAACAAACAAATAGACAAACAAAAAGCCCCTAACAAAACAAGCAGTGACAAACACCCCCTCCCCATCAAAACAAAATCCTAATAATAATAGATAGCACTTGTATAGCGCAAATCCCCGCACAACAGCAAGTTCTAATGCGCTTCACAATCTATACTATTACCCCAGCAGATCTGAAAACATTCTAAAACAACCTCAACTTCCTGGGAAGCATACAGTGCAAGCGGCCATTTATAGGTGCTAAACACTAACATACTGACAAGTTTTTTCACTGTCTATTGCCAGGTACCCATTCCCACTTGGAAGAAGTGAAGAAAATTCGTGTAAAGTGTCTTTCCCAAGGACACAACGTCGGGCCTACGGCTCGAGCCCCCGAACCCGCAACCTCACGATTACGAGTCCGGTAACCTAACCACTAGGCCACCGACGCCACAAAACAAAATAATCCGATTGAAAGGTCTGTAGTAATGACGAAATTACGCTTCTTTTTTAAAAGTACATCCAAAACGATGTCAAGCGTTACTTCGGTGGCATACTGGTTAGGCTCTCGGACTCGCAACCGCAAGGTCGTGGGTTCGAGTCCCGCCAGGGGCCCGACGTTGTGTTCTTGGGAAAGGCACTTTACATGAATTTTCCTCACTTCACCCAAGTGGGAATGGGTACTCGGCTATAGATAGCGAAAGATCTTGTCAGTTTGTTAGTGTTTGAGCGCTTAGTCAGCTGCTTGCACTGTATGCTTCTCGGGAAGCTGAGAATGTTTCGGAGTGTTCTATGGTCTGCTGGGGTAATAACATAATGTAAAGCGCATAGAGCCTGCTGTTTAGCGGGGGTATGCGCTATACAAATGCTATTTATTATTCTATTAAGCGTTATTGAAAGACTTAAACTACGGTCTCAAAGAGTTAATCCGACCCAGGACTCGGACTCGCTCGCCCATGGTGTAAAATCTTTGTAACCACAAAAATTCACGCTTTGCTTGCTTCAACTTCAAGTAATGCTCTTACAGCTGTCAAAATATTAATGTTATGCTTAGTTAGTTCAGAGTACTTGGCTCCTAGCCAGGTCAATCGATTTACTTCTCCAGCAATTCTTAACTCTTTCGGGAAACAATAGACAGATATCATGTCCGACAAGCTAGTGACCACAGACAATTAAACTGTGGTGCATTTGAAACCACTTTAAACAAAATTTTAATTAGAAACACAAATTTGCATATCACTATATTATGACAATTCTGTTGTTGCGTGTCTTTTTACGCATCAGATACAGAACCCTGAAAGGAAAAATCCGTTTGAGAAGGAGGAATTTTTGTATCGATTTTCAAAAGCCCCCAAAACAGCGCAATCTCAATGGGTTAATCCAGCTTTGTGAGGTTCAGTAGGTAGCTGTTGGCAATGGATACTTTGTGCCTGCTTAGAGTTCGAAAGGTCATGGCCTTGACAACTGCAGGAACGACGACATGTTTGTGATATTTTTAGAACTAACGCTCTGACCAATGGCTCTGGCCAGAGACGGTAAATACCGGTATGATTGGCTCTGACCGCAGAGGGGCTGGTAAAAACCCACAACAACTTGGGTTTGAGAGAGAGAGAGAGAGAGAGAGAGAGAGAGAGAGAGAGAGAGAGAGAGAGTGAGAGTGAGGGAGAGAAAGATATATAAAAAGATAGAGACAGAGAGACAGAGAGAGAGAGGAGAGAGAGAGGAGAGAGAGTGAAGGATAGATAAAAAGATAGAGACAGAGAGACAGAGAGACAGAGAGAGAGACGGGAGAGAGAGAAAGAGAGAGAGAGAGAGAGAGAGAGAGAGAGAGAGGGAGATAAAAAAGATAGAGACAGAGAGACAGAGAGAGAGTGTGTGTGAGTGTGAGAGAAAGAGGTAGGTAGATAGATACGTAGATAGATAAAGAGAAAGACAGAGACACATGCTCACACACCCAGAGAGA